>NC_091463.1:1582129-1642129 GCF_027789765.1 Dendropsophus ebraccatus
AGAATGGGAAGATATATACACACTCATACAGGAGGAGGATAATAAGTATATAATACACTGCTGTATACCGACACAGAATGAAGATATTTACACACTCATACAGGAGGATAATAAGTATATAATACACTGCTGTATACCTACACAGAATGGGGAGATATATACACACTCATACAGGAGCATAATAAGTATATAATACACTGCTGTATACCTACACAGAATGGAGAGATATATACACACTCATACAGGAGGGGGATAATAAGTATATAATACACTGCTGTATACCTACACAGAATGGAGATATATATACACTCATACAGGAGGATAATAAGTATATAATACACTGCTGTATACCTACACAGAATGGAGAGATATATACACACTCATAGAGGGGGATAATAAGTATATAATACACTGCTGTATACCTACACAGATTGGGGATATATATACACACTCATACAGGAGGATAATAAGTATATAATACACTGCTGTATACCTACACAGAATGGAGATATATACACACTCATACAGGAGGATAATAAGTATATAATACACTGCTGTATACCTACACAGAATGGAGAGATATATACACACTCATACAGGGGGATAATAAGTATATAATACACTGCTGTATACCTGCACAGAATGGGGAGATATATACACACTCATACAGGAGGATAATAAGTATATAATACACTGCTGTATACCTACACAGAATGGATATATATATACACACTCATACAGGAGGATAATAAGTATATAATACACTGCTGTATACCTACACAGAATGGAGAGATATATACACACTCATACAGGAGAATAATAAGTATATAATACACTGCTGTATACCTACACAGAATGGAGAGATATATACACACTCATACAGGGGGATAATAAGTATATAATACACTGCTGAATACCTACACAGAATGGAGAGATATATACACACTCATACAGGGGGATAATAAGTATATAATACACTGCTGTATACCTACACAGAATGGAGAGATATATACACACTCATACAGGAGGATAATAAGTATATAATACACTGCTGTATACCTACACAGAATGGAGAGATATACACACACTCATAGAGGGGGATAATAAGTATATAATACACTGCTGTATACCTACACAGAATGAAGAGATATATACACACTCATACAGGAGGATAATAAGTATATAATACACTGCTGTATACCTACACAGAATGGATATATACACACACTCATAGAGGGGGATAATAAGTATATAATACACTGCTGTATACCTACACAGAATGGAGAGATATATACACACTCATACAGGAGGATAATAAGTATATAATACACTGCTGTATACCTACACAGAATGGAGAGATATATACACACTCATACAGGGGGATAATAAGTATATAATACACTGCTGTATACCTACACAGAATGGAGAGATATATACACACTCAGGCTAGGTTCACACTATGTATCTGTGCGGCTGTATTGCGGGCGGTAAATCATCGGCCGGATTTTTACGGTTCCTGCGTACGCTGGAAAGTATAGGATATACGGCTGCACAGTGCACACTATGTATGAATCTACGGCCCGATCGTAAACGGACCCGTAAAAAATTAACAAGACCATTGTTTGCGGCTAGAAATGCGGCCGTGGATTGACAGGCGGTCCGTACGGAGTACTTCAAAAATAGCCGGCAATGATGCCGAATGCCGATGCCTCTAATAGTTAATATATTAAATTAATAAAACACATTTTCTTTGTAATAAAGTCCCTTTCGTTGTTCAATAATTTAATTCTAACGAATCCATCATTGTGCAATTAAATATACTGTTAAAATAAATAGATATATATATATAAATATATATATAAAGCTAAAATTATTATGTTAATTTGTTTTCGCTGAGACCCATTGGCATCACAACATATGGGGTAAATTCGCCCCTGCGAGCCCCTGGGACGAAGGAATATTTAATGAAAAAATAACAATAAAATTTTAATCCCCTCCTCCATGAGGTATAAATAGGCTCCACCTCCCCCTAGACCTCAGTCTAATTATAAAGAAACATAAAACACAGGGAGGGAGTCTTGTGATGCCAATGGGTCTCAGGGAAAACAAATTAACATAATAATTTTAGCTTCCCTTACGTCCCATTGGCATCACAACATATGGGGAATTAGCAAGCATTATCCCCAATGGGCGGGTTATTTATTACGTCCGCATTAAGAACAGATCTTGCAAAGGTTGTTCCTGACAAGAAAGAAGTATCCAGCCTGAAATATCTCACAAAGGTAGTCAAAGACGACCAGGTAGCTGCCTGGCATATGTCCTCAAGTGGCACAGCGGCACGCTCTGCCCAAGTGGAGGCCACAGCTCTAGTAGAGTGAGCCCTGGTAAATTCTGGTGGATCCAGATCTGCAGAGGAGTAACATAAGGCAATGGAGTCACAGATCCATCTGAATATTGAAGGTTTTGAAGCCTTCCTCCCTTTGTTCTTTCCTGCGAAAGAGATTAAGAAATTCTCGTCTTTACGAAAATCACCTACTCTATGTAGATAGATCTTGATAGCTCTGGATACGTCCAATAAAGAAAGATCCAAGTCTTCTTTAGATGATCCAGTAGGAGAAAATACAGGCAATACTATTGGCTGGTTGATGTTGGCAAATGAAGCCACCATAGGCAGGAATCCTGGAAGGAACCTAAGGATAACTTTGTCTTGGGAAAAAATCACGTATGGAGGTGGAGAGCCAAGGGCTTGAAGTTCTCCAACTCTCTTAGCAGAGGTAATGGCTAGTAAAAGAGAAACTTTCAATGTTAACTTGAAGTCTACTTCCTCCCAAGGCTTAAAGGGAGGAAGACACAGGCGTCTCAACACAAAGGATAAGTCCCATGGGTCTACCTGCTTTACCAGGTTAGGCCTAGTCTAGCCTAAACAAAATTCTTTACCTCCAAGATCTGAAAGAAACGTGAGTTTAGGTGTGCAGAGAGGGCTGCTATCTGCACCTTGATGGAACTAGGTTTTAATCCTTTATAGAAGCCTTCCTGTAAAAACTCCAATGACTGTGGAGTAGAAGGTTTAAGTCCATCAATACTCCTGCTCGCACACCAATCTTGAAAATCTTCCAAATACGTGCATAAGATTTATTTGTAGTGCTACTACGAGCGTGAGAAAGAGTATACTATACCTTCTCAGAAAAACTAGAGTCCAATACGGTCCTCTCAGTCTCCGAGCTGTCAAGCTGAGGCTGGAAAGATTCCTGCACAGATGTTGACCCTGGGATATTAGATCCGGATGCAGAGGTAACCTCCAAAATTCCCCTCTGCTCATATTCATGGGCAGGGTGAACCATGACCCCTTCGGCCAGAAGGGAGTTATTATTATCACTGACAACTGATCTTCATCAAACTCTGGGAATCATGGCTATGGGAGGAAAGATATACGCCAGCTGGTATGTCCATGGTATTGTCATTGAGTCCACTACCGTGGGATTGTCTGCCCTGTAAAGGGAACAGAAATTCCTCAGTTTGGCATTGCTTGCTGATGCCATGAGGTCTCTCTGAGGAAGCCCCCACCTCTGGGTTAACTGAATGAACACTCTCCTTGAGAGAGACCATTCCCCCGGTAATGTCAGGCCTCGACTTAGTCGATCCGCCAATGTATTATCGACACCCCTGATATGAATGGCAGAGAGTCCGGTTATTCTGGTTTCTGCCCAACAGAAAATCTTCTCTACTTCCCTGAGGAGAGAAGGGGATCTGGTACCTCCCTGTTTAGGTACGCCACACAGGTCCTGTCGTCCATCCGGATTCTGACTGCTCTCTGTAAAATAGGAGGAGAAAAATGAAGAAGAGCTAGGTAAATCGCTCTCAGCTCCCTCACGTTGGAGGGCAGAGCGGATTCCTGTTGACTCCAAGATCCTGCAGTCGTGATGACTGTCAGATGAGCTCCCCAACCTGTTCCTGAAGCATCCGTCGTGATGGTTATCCAGTGTGGTTCTGAAAATAAAACTCCATGTTTGACTTGTCTCCACCACATTAGAGAATGTCTTGTTTGAGTCGATAGAACATCATCGCATCCAAGTCCTTCAGTCCTCGGTTCCATACTGTTAGTGCTTCTCTCTGAAGAAATCTCATGTGCCATAACGCCCACGGCAAGGAGCCCTAAAAAGCGCATTTATGTTCTTATGGATACCTGACGAGGAGGAATTAGGAATTAAGTCTGATTTCTCTATGTTGATAAGCCAGCCTAATTGTTGAAGTATGTCCTGGACACAACTGAACTCTCAGAAGATCATAATCAACCAATCGTCCAGGTAAGGGATAACTTTATCCCCTGTAAACGGAAGCGAACCATCATGGTGACACTACCTTTGTGAAAACAAAGGGTGCGGAGGTATTCCGGATGGAAGGACTTTGAATTGTAAGTGTCTTACCTTCCCCTGGATTTGGATAGCGAAGGCTCTCCTGTGAGCCTTCAGAATCGGTACATGAAGATATGCATCCGGTAGATCTATGGTGACCATAAAATCTCCCTCCTGGAGGATAGATTTTACTGATCTTATGTTCTCCATGTGGAACGTCTTCTTTACGATGCACCTGTTGAGATATCGCAAATCTATAATAAGCCTCCAATTTCCGGATGGCTTCAGCACTAGTAACACTGGGGAGTAAACTCCCTGACCGATCTCGGATAGAGGAACATCCTCTAGAGCCTCAATGGAAAGGAGGTAAAGAATTTCTGTCTCTAGGACTAAGTGTCTTTCTGGCTTAAGATTTCTTGACAGAAGAAATCTTGGAGGAGGAAGAGATGATAAATGAAGGACACAACCATTATGAATAATATGTAACACCCAGTGATCTTTTCTTAATTCTTCCCAGGCAGGAAGAAACAAACTCAGACGTGTTCCCACTGGACAGCTTCTGCGTCAGAAGTCTGGTTTCTTGTTGGTGTCCTTATTCTGCTGCTTCCTGGAACCTCTTCTGGAATAGTTTCTTCCTCGACCTCTGTACTGGTATCTCCCTTTGCCTCGCTGAGGAGATTTTGCTCTGCGAAAGGAATCACCGCTCTTATAGGACAATGGTAGGGACTTCCCCTCCTTGTCAGACAATTCCTCCATTAATTTATCCAGCTCAGAGCCAAACAGCCTACCTGGCTGGAACTCCATATTACAGAGCTGAATTTTGGAGTTAGCATCTCCAACCCAGGGTTTTAACCATAGCGCCCTTCGGCAGTGGTTGAGAGCGTACTAGTTTTTTTACGCTAACCTGGTTCCCTGAGATGATCATCGCAGAGGAAGTCAATGGCCATAATGACCTTTTTTAAGGAGCGAAGGACCTTGTCCCTGCTCGCTCCACCTTCCAATTTTCCTGGACCTTGGCCAGCCATCTTCTTAGGCTTCTAGAAACCTCAAAGAAGAAATGGAGACTGCCCCTTGGGCTGCCGCTGCCGTATATGATCTCTTGAGGGCTACCTCCACCCTTCTATCCATCGGATCCTTAAGATTGGATCCGTCCTCCGCAGGCAGCACAGTACGTTTTGACAGTTTGGCTATGGCCGGGTCCACCTTTGGAGGCTCATTCCAGTCCTTACATTGTTCTTCCTTGAGAACATATAAGGTCTTAAACCTCTTGCTCAAACCCGGAGCCTTTTCCGGTTCCTTCCATTCCGCCTGTAACATAGACACTGAAGTCTTACCCACAGAAAAAGCCCTAGGCTTTTTTGAGGAGGACCAATCCTATCCTCTTCTATTTCCTCAGGGTGTATTTCAGCTTGCACAGCTTAGCAGAGCTTGTGAATTCTATCAGCTGTGAAATATCCCCTGAATAATTCTTTCTCATCTTCAGAAGTAGAAGAGGTTTCAGAAGAAGATGATGACTTAACTTCATCAATCACAGTAAAACTGAAAATGACCATAATCCTACAGCCATAAAGTAATATACTCAAAGGCTGGGAGTAGAGAGAGAAATACTCCATTTGGTCTTTAACTTAGGACACGGGCGGCGATTCTCATTAGCCGCTAAAGTCTTTTGCACATAGTCCTTGACCCATACAACTACCTCCTGAACATCAGGCTCCTCATAGGTTTAGGTCTGCATGAAGGACAGCGTACTTAGGCATTATAAATATTTTTAGGCATTATAAATATTTTTATGAAAGAAAGGATGAATCGTATCTGGAAAAAATGATCCTCCTACGGTATCCATAGCCGTCAGGTAGTGGAGTCTCACACTCGGCACATGAAGTGCTTCCTTAGAAGGTCTTTTGCCAGCAGCAGGACTGGTCTCCATTTCAGACATCTGCAAATAATCAATGTATTACAATACATATAAACCACTAGCCTGGCTAGAGTGATACCGGAAAGAGACACTAGGTGGCAGCAACACTTACTTTTAAGTATATAGAAGAGAGATCACAGCACTTTGCGCTCGGATGTTTTCTATTAGATCCAAATGAGCCACAGAAAATCCTTCCAGAGGAAGACAGCCAGACCTAGAGGTAGCAACAGCTTACCTTCTGCCTTGGACACACAGCTAATCCGGCATGCAGAGAGCGCACGCCGCTGCCGGCCCCCGGAAGTGACATCACGCCGACGCCGCAGTGCTGAGACGCACACGCAGCGCTCATGCGTTCCACAGTCGAACGCGACTGGAAGAAAAGCCAGCGGCTCGGGTGACACGCAGAGTGCGTTCCAAGATGCACTAGGTAAGAAAAACTTAAAAGCAAAATATCAGGATATCAGGATACTACCTGTACACCGGCTCCAGCAGCATCCCAGCAATCATTACCTGGAGAGAAAACCTGAATGCAACAGGTTAACAAAGCATAAAAACGGAGGAGGGACAAAGTCCCCTAGGGCTAACAGCAACGAAGTAAGAAAAGACTGAGGTCTAGGGGGAGGTGGAGCCTATTTATACCTCATGGAGGAGGGGATTAAAATTTAATTGTTATTTTTTCATTAAATATTCCTTCGTCCCAGGGGCTCGCAGGGGCGAATTTACCCCATATGTTGTGATGCCAATGGGACGTAAGGGAATGTATATTTATATATATATATATATATTTATTTTTTGACAGTACATTTAATTGCACAATGATGGATTCGTTTAAATTTAATTATTGAACAACGAAACTGATTTTATTACAACGAAAATGTGTTTTATTAATTAAATATTAATTATTACAGGAAGCTCCATAAGCCGTTAATTCATATTGCCGGTAATAGAGCTTTCTGTACTAATCATCACTTTACTTTAATGAAAACATCAAATGTTTCTTCTAATTATGTTATCACAATAGCATTATTAGAAGAAACATTTAGAATTATATGTGCGCTCAGCTGATTGGCTCAGCGCACATATAATGAGCCGGTCCGCAGCACAGAGACTTCATTGTGCTGCGGACCAGCGAAGAGACAACATCGGGGTGAGTATAGAGCTCTCCCCACCCCCTCCCCAGCACTGCACCCCTCCCAGCAAGGAAGGGGGGGTCACTTAACCCCTTCCTTGCTGGGATGGGTGCAGTCTGACATCAGTCTGGCCCCCAAGGGGTTAAGGGGGATGCAATACATCCTCCCTTAACCCCTTGGGGGCCAGACTGTAAGCAGCGATCTGTAAAGATGCTGCATACTGTAAGGAGCACAACACCGCTCACAATGATGGGTGTTGTGCTCCTGTTTGTGTGTTTCTCCCTTTTTGTTTTTCAGATATCGGTATCCTGTGGATTACGTCGGATTCCGTGGACTACGTCAATGACCAGCATTTTTTTTTTTTTTTTTTTTAATAAAATGGTCAGTGAGGGGTGTGGGGGTGTTTTTATTTGAATAAAAAATTTTTTTAACTTGTGTCTTGTCTTTATTTCTTTACTTTATAGACTTAGTAGTGGAAGCCGTCTAATAGACAGAATCCATTACTAAGTCGGGGCCTAGTGTTAGCCGGTATAAAATGGCTAACACTAACCTCCTATTATTACCCCAGTACCCAATGCCACCAGGGGTACTGGGAAGAGCCGGGTGCCAGTGGTCCCGGAGCGTCAAAATTGGCGCTCCTGGCCCGGGCGGCAGCAGGCTGGTAAGATTTAGGCTGGGGAGGGCCTAAACCAATGGCTCTTCCCACCCTGGTGTTACCAGGCTGCTGTCGTTTGGTTTTTAACCCGGCTGGTTATAAAAATAGGGGGGACCCTATGCGGGTTTTTTTAAAAATAAATAAATAATTAAAAAAAACCCTGGTGGCATTGGGTACTGGGGTAATAATGGGGGGTTAGTGTTAGCCATTTTATACCGGCTAACACTAGGCCCCAACTTAGTAATGGATTCCATCTATTAGACGGCTTCCACTACTAAGTCTATAAAGTAAAGAAATAAAGACAAGACACAAGTTAAAAATTTTTTTTATTCAAATAAAAACACCCCCACACCCCTCATTGACCATTTTATTAAAAAAAAAAAAAAAAACAACCGCTGGTCATCGACGTAGTCCACGGAATCCGACGTAATCCCCAGGATACCGATATCTGAAAAAAAAAAGGGAAAAACACACAAACAGGAGCACAACACCCATCATTGTGAGCGGTGTTGTGCTCCTTACAGTATGCAGCATCTTTACAGATCGCTGCTTACAGTCTGGCCCCCAAGGGGTTAAGGGAGGATGTATTGCATCCCCCTTAACCCCTTGGGGGCCAGACTGATGTCAGACTGCACCCATCCCAGCAAGGAAGGGGTTAAGTGACCCCCCCTTCCTTGCTGGGAGGGGTGCAGTGCAGGGGAGGGGGTGGGGAGAGCTCTATACTCACCCCGATGTGTCCTCTTCGCTGGTCCGCAGCACAATAAAGTCACTGTACTGCGGACCGGCTCATTATATGTGCGCTGAGCCGATCAGCCAATCAGCTGAGCGCACATATAATTCTAAATGTTTCTTCTAATAATGCTATTGTGATAACATAATTAGAAGAAACATTTGATGTTTTCATTAAAGTAAAGTGATGATTAGTACAGAAAGCTCTATTACCGGCAATATGAATTAACGGCTTATGGAGCTTCCTGTACTAATTAATATTTAATTAATAAAACACATTTTCGTTTTAATAAAATCAGTTTAGTTGTTCAATAATTAAATTTAAACGAATCCATCATTTTGCAATTAAATATACTGTCAAAAAATAAATATATATATAAATATACATTTATTTATATATCTATTTATTTTAACAGTATATTTAATTGCAAAATGATGGAATCGTTTAAATTTAATTATTGAACAACGAAAGGGACTTTATTACAACGAAAATGTGTTTTATTAATTTAATATATTAACCATGAGAGACATCGGCATACTGCAGAGGATCGCAAACCCCGGTAATAGCGATTCATGTAAACTGTTTCCCTGCTTTCCCAGATGCAGCCAGAGGTGTTTCCATCACTTTCTTAACATTTTATTTATTTTTAGTTGAACCAGATTTCCAAGTAAATGACCGTATGTTTTCAGCCGCATGTCTATTTTTTCCCACGGCCGTAGTTTCAGCCGCACATTTACAGCCGCATAAAAAATACAGCCGCACAGATACATAGTGTGAACATAGCCTTAATGTGATTATATCGCTCCGGTGTATTATACCTCCGGCGCTCCTGGTCTCACCTCCTCCTCTTGTCTCCACAGTGAAGCTTCGGGTCTATTCCATGGATGAAGAATTGAGACCGGCGCGGAGAACGGTGACTGTCACCTTTAAGGTGTGTTACACACAGAGTAGTCAGTGATGATGATGATTTTCTAGGGGGTTTTCTGGGTTTTTTTTGTAACGTCTTGTTGAGTTTTAAAAAAAAAATTTACAAAGTAGAAAAAAGAAGGAACTTTGAAAACAATGAGGAAAGAGCAGAGCAAAGACACGCCCAGTTCAGACAATAGACTGGTTCCATTGACCTTTAGCCCCGGCCGCCAGAGACCAGCTCTCATATTGGTGTCCTGCACTGGTATCTGTCGCCCCCGGTGTAACGTGCGTCAGTTATCAGCCCAGAGTTTTTTGTTTTTTTTTTTTAAATTCTCCATTTTATTCTTTTTCCAATTTATATAACAAAAAAAAAATATGCAGCAACATGTTGCACTCATAGGTGCACTGACACATAATCATATCAACAGGATATAGCCATGAGTACAGCAGTAGTCAGAAATAAAACTCAAACTAAGCAAACACCAAGGCGATCCGCAGCTCCCGGTGGGTGGGTGGGCATAACATAAGCCAATTAGGGAGTGAGCTAACGCTCAAACAGCAAACGAAGAAGAAGAAGAAATAATAAAAATGAAAAAGGGGAGGGAGGGGGGGAGTGCAGAGAAGAGGGGACCGAGAAGCTAAGAGAAGGAGGGATAGGGAAAACACGAGGAAGAGGGGGGAGTGGAGGGGACCATTTCTCACTGACTCAAGAGGGACCGAAATTCAGCTGATTCGGCAAATTGTTCCCAGTGGAACCACGTCCGGAAAAAGCGAGAATTGCATCCCTGTAATTGCGCAGTGAGGTCCTCCATGCGTTTGACCTCTTCTACTTTACGGAGCCACATGGAGATACTCGGGGGTTCGAGTTGACGCCACAGCAGCGGGATACAGGCACGGGCAGCGTTGACCAGGTGACGGAGGACAGAGCGGCGGTAAGACTTCAGAGGGATCTCCGACAGATGCAGGAGGAAAAGTGATGGGGAGAAAGGAAGCTGATAGTCAGTGAAAGTAGAGGAAATGCGCCATACTTCCCTCCAAAAAGGTACCAGCTTAGGACAGCTCCAAAAGGTATGGAGAAGGGACCCTTCCCCACCGCAGTTCCTCCAGCAGAGTGGGGAGACCTCTGGAAAAATCCGATTGAGTCGGATAGGTACACGATACCAACGGGAAAGCAGTTTGTATCTGGCCTCTTGAAGGCGAGATGCAATGGAAGTAGAGTGTGTGCACGTGAAGATGCGTTCCACCTGCGCTGCAGAGAGCGTAATGTTGAGATCCTCTTCCCAATTGCTGAGAAAGGGCGGTGGGGGCTGTTCTGGAGGCGAACCCAACATGGCATATAGAAGGGAGAGAGTGTGGCGAAGAGGGCCAGAGTCCAGACAGAGAGATTCAAACTGAGTAGGCGACCGCGCGAAGCAAGAGGGGTCAGGAAGGGAATGAAGGAAGTGGTGTAGTTGAAGCGCCCGCCAGAACCCCAATGGTGTAGGGTCCACAAGACCGTTAAGCGAGGACAGGGACAGCCAATTCGAGCCTGAGAGGAAGAGAGAAGCCCGGAAGTTGCCCGCACGGGACCATGTGCGAAACACCGGATCTTCCATACCGGGCGGGAAGGAGGGATTGCCCAGGACCGGCAATAGAGGGGAGGGGTGTGGAGCTAAGAAACCAGAGGAGAGGTGTTTTTGACATATCTTTAGCGTCGGAGCAATAGTGGGGTGTTGGGCAAGTCTACGACTGGCGTCTGGTAGCCACGGGGCCGCCAGTAAAGAAAGGGGGGACGACGCGATTTCAAGGCCTACCCAGAGTTTCGTCTGAATGTGACGATGCCAATCCACCACTCGCGAGAGGTGGGCAGCGACGTAGTAGTGGTAAAGGTTAGGAAGCCCCAAACCTCCTCTCGATTTAGGGCGATACAGGACCTCCTTTGCCAATCAGGGTTGCTTATGCGCCCAGATAAACCTAGTGAGGATCATGGAGAGTTGCCTGAAGTAAGACAGGGGCACTGCCACCGGGAGGGCCTGGAAGAGGTACAGCAAGCGAGGCAAGATGTTCATTTTAAAGATAGAGCAGCGCCCAAACCAGGAGAAAGTGCCCTTGTGCCACCGCAGCAAGTCTAATTCAATGCGTTTCAGCATGGGAAGGAAGTTCGTTTTAAAGATATCGGAGGCGGAAGGCGTCAGTTGGACCCCTAGGTATGTTAGGGAAGAGCGCGACCACCGAAAAGGGAAGGCGGCCTCCAGGGCAGCCACTGTGGAGGAAGGGAGGGAGAGATTGAGCGCCTCGGATTTTTGCAGGTTGATCTTGTAGTTGGAGAGAGATTGGTACCGCGAGAGCTCCGAGAGAAGATTAGGGAGGGACACAGAGGGACAGGATAGAAAGAAAAGGAGATCATCTGCATACGCCGCTACCTTATGTTCCACTCGTCCCACACTCACCCCAGAGATATTGACATTGTTCCTGACATGTCTAAGGAAGGGTTCCAGAGTCAAGATGAAGATGAGGGGGGACAGGGGGCAGCCCTGCCGTGTGCCGTTAGAGATAGAGAACGTGGCAGAGAGAAGGCCGTTGACCGAGACCTGGGCTGAGGGGTGGGAGTATAACGAGCTTATCCACGCCAACATATGGGGACCGAGACCGATATGCTGGAGAGTGGCAAATAAGAAGGGCCAACTGACTCGGTCAAAGGCCTTCTCCGCGTCCGTAGATAAGAGCATGGACGGCAGGTCGGAGGATCGGGCATGGTGAATGAGATTTAGGGCTCGAGTAGTGTTATCCCGGGCTTCCCTCATAGGCATGAAGCCTACCTGATCCGGGTGTATAACGGGTTGAAGAAGTGGTGTCAGGCGGGCTGCCAAGATTTTAGAGAAAAACTTTAAATCTAAATTTAGGAGGGAGATGGGGCGGTAGTTTTGGCAGTGGGAGGGGTCCTTCCCCTCTTTGGGGATCACCGAGATATGAGCTCGTAGGGAGTCTGGAGGGAGTGAGGAACCAGTGGAGACGGCATTGTATGCAGAAAGGAAATGTTCCTTCAGAAGGGGGCCAAAGACTTTGTAGTAGGGCAGGGTAAACCCGTCAGGGCCAGGGGCTTTACCCGAAGGAGTGGATTTGATCGCCCATTCCCATTCCGTGGCAGTGATGGGGGACTCAATAGAGGAGACGCTCTCTTCTGGCAGGGGAGGAAGGCCCGAGTCGCGAAGATATGCGGAAATGGAGGAGGGGAGTGAACCAGAGCTAGGTGGGTTGCTAACCGAAGCTAGGCCATATAAAGTCACGTAATAAGAGCGAAAGGCGTCGGCTATTTGAGAGGTTAGTGATAGTTTAGAGCCGGATGCTGAAGAGACATGAGGGATAAAGGATCGTGTTCTTTGCGACCGTAAGGCCCGGGCTAAGGTCTTGCCTGGTTTGTTGCCGAATTCAAAGTAGTGACGGCGACAGCGAGCTAGAGCAGCCTTGGCATTTGAGAAGGTAAGATCCCGCAGTGAGCCCCGAAGGGCTGCCAATTCCGCCCCCGTGGCTACCGCAAGCGTCCTTTTGTGCTGTTTGTCCAGAATCGCAATTTTAGAGATCAGAGCGAGGATCTTGGCAGACCGTTCCTTCTTGAGACGCGAGGCCAATTTAATGAATGTTCCGCGAATAAAACATTTATGGGCTTCCCAGACAATCAGGGGAGAGGCATCCGTGGTGACATTGGTGGCAAAGTAGTTGGTCAGGTCCGAACGTATTTCGGCCAGGACCCCCGGGTCCCTAAGCAGGGTGTCGTTGAGGCGCCAGCGCCACGTCCGTGGTTGAGGAGAGGTAAACGAGAGAGAGAGGGAGATCAGCGCATGGTCAGAGAAGGAGATGGGGTCGATAGAGGCGGCAGTGACAAGGTCAAGGTGGGTGTGTGAAAGAAAAAAGTAGTCGAGACGTGAGTAAAGATTATGCGGGTTAGAGAAAAAGGTGTAGTCTCTGTCATGTGGGTGGAGGAGCCTCCACACATCCATCAGTTGGTGTGAGTGAAGGGTTTGCTTGGTGCGCCGAAGAGAAGAGAAGGAGAGGGAGGAACGTCCCGAGGAAGAATCCAGAAGGGGATCAAGGGCCATGTTGAAATCGCCCCCGAGGATAACCACCCCCTCTAGGAAATCGTCAACTTCTGCAAAGCATCGCTCCAGAAAGTCCACTTGTCCCGAATTAGGGAGGTAGACCGTGCCAAAGGTGCACAGGGTGCCAGCCATCCTGCCTTTCACAAAGAGGAACCGACCCTCCGAGTCCGACACCTGGCCAACTAGTTCCCATGGGGCCGAGCGGGCAATCAAGATAGATACCCCTTTTGTTTTAGAATTCGGGGAGCAACTATGAAAGGCGTCCGAGAAGTTACGATCCGACAGGGTCTGAATTTGACCTTTTTGGAAATGAGTCTCCTGTATAAATGCCACTGAGGCACGTTTGGCCCATAGAAGGCGCAGTAAGGAGGAACGCTTCTCCGGTATGTTCAGGCCCTGCGCGTTAAGAGATACACATACAATTGAGGACATGGTCAGTGAGGAACGGCCCGTAAGAGAAGAGGAAAGGGAGGGACGAGAAAGGTGAACAGGGGGAGGGAAGCAAAAGGTGGGGAACTACAGAAGAAGGGGAGGAGAGAGAGGACAATGGAGAGAGAATAAGAGAAGGCAAAGATGGGTATCAAAGACCCAAACACTAGGCGTGGCAGGGGCTCTACGGCCACCAGCCAGGGACCTGTGTAAAAACCAAGCGGGGTAGCGCGGAAGAACAGACCAGAGGGAGCAGCTCGGGCAGGGAGCTCCAGGTAACAAACAGAAGAGTACAGTGAGGACTTTGAGGAGAGAGAGAGAGTGTGGAAGGGAAGTGGAAAGCACGAATGAGGGGAGGGGAAGGGAGTGCATCAGAGCGACAAAGCCAGGAGATTAGAGAAAGAGAGACAGAACCCAGAGAGCGCCGGTAGCACTGAAGCCAGCTGCAGCTCGGGTATGCACCTGCGGAGGTGCCAGTCCAATCACCAGGGCTGGGGAGTGCCATCACAATAAAGGGGGGGACCCCCATCAGGGTCAACAGACAATAGGTGTAAAAGTGGCAAGTGTGAGGTACTATGGGGGGGAGGGGTTAAAGGGAGGGGGGCATTGGGAGCTAACGGGGTGGGGTAAAAGGGTGGAGCACGGAGGAGGCAGACAGAGTGGGGGGATAGAAAGGGAGGGGCCAGGGGAGGTTCAACAGGGGGGGGGGGGGCGGGGGAAAGGGGGAGTGGAAGGGCCACGTTAGTATCTAGCATAGCATGTGCATGGGGAGGGAGAATGGTATGCACACTCTCACCACAGTCTGAGGGGCGCAGAGAGAGGGGGGACAATAAGAGAGGGCATTCGCACCTCCACAACACAGTGCGGGACCTAAGCAAATATGCAGGTCGGTAACTGGGCCGGTCTAGGTCAGAGAACAGGGTGACTGAGCAGCCGCAGTAAGCGGGGATCTGAGGAAGTGGTGGCACAACTGCCGTCCTCCGCAATAGTAACTGCCCAGTCACGATGGACAGACCCAGTGACCCTGTGAAGGCATGGTCGCAGCATCTCCCGAGGAGAGCTCCAATAAGGCATCTGCAGTGCCTGATCCTCTGAGAGGAAGGCTACATAACTTTAAAACCTAAACCATAGGAATCCAGATCATAGAGTAACAAAAACCCCCTCCCTCCCCCTTCCCCAGAAAACATGAACAAACACCCCCCCAACCCCCCCCCCCTCCCCCCCCCCCCCCCCCCCCAGAAAAAAACAGTAATACGAACAGTTCCAGTAGCTACCGAACAGGAGGTAGTCTGGTGCCTCCTGTCACGTCCAGATCCCGAAAGGGGTAGGTACGAAGTGGGGGGGGAGGGAGGGGGAGGGGGAAGGGAGGGGAGGGAGGGGGGAAGGGGAAAGGGGGGGGAGGGGGAGGGGGGGGGAGGAGGAGGGGGGGAGGAGGAAGGGGGAGGGGGGAGGAGGAAGAGGAGAGGAAGGAGCAGGGATGAGGGGAAGGCGGGGATAGGGGAGTCCAGTTGAGGGCTAGGGAAAAGGGCTAGGAACTGCCCAGGTGGCACGGCAGTCATGAAGGTAGGCACATTGCGGCATCTTCGCCCTGGCGTCAGAGCAGGGTGGTCTGTGTAGCCGGAGGTGCAGGGGTGTCTCGCTTAGCCTCTCAGCAAGGGGCGTTTAGGTGGAGGGGTTCTCACGTGTTTGATCCCTGCGAGTTGCCGCCGGCTGACGAACCGGAGAATGAAGGTCCCTCGGACGAGGGGAGCGGGAACTTCGTCGGCGCGGGGATCGAGATCTCCGTGTCTCTGAGCGAGGTGAGCGGCCTCCCTGTTGCAGCCCCGAGGCGGGAGGTGGGAGAGTCGGCAAGGTCCAGTCAGGCAGTCTCAGGTCACCGTGATCTAGCAGCTGTAGCGCGCCGGGTAAATCTGCAGGCGTGCGCAGGATGTAGGTAGTTGTTCCAGACTTTATGATGAGATGGAACGGGTAGCCCCATCTGTAGGAGGCTCCCGATTCCCGGATAATGTCCAGAAGAGGCTTCAGTAGCCGGCGCATGGCCAGAGTGCGTCTGGAGAGATCAGGCAGGAGGGTGACTTCAGCCCCTTCAAAGGTCAGGGGGCCCAGTTCCCAGGCACGTTGGAGCAGTGCCTCCTTCTGTTGGAAGTAATGCACGCGGCAGAGGACGTCTCTGGGACGATTCCTGTCTTGTGAACGTGGGCCCGCCACTCTGTGCGTGCGATCAAGTTCTATGTAAGTGTCCTCAGGGTCCCCTAGGTACTTGTTGAAAATATACCTCACCGCCCCAACCAGACGATCCTGGCCAATCTCCTCCGAGAGGCCCCTTATCTTCACATTGTTGCGGCGCCCCCGGTTTTCCAGATCATCCACGTGTAAAGTCAGGTCTCGCAGAGCAGCTTCCTGTGCGTCCACGCGGGGGGTCAGCTCATGTACCGCCTGGTCCAGAGCGGTGTGACGGATCTCCAGCCCCGTTACAGCGGCAGCGACCGCTGTCATGGTGGATTTGAGGTCCGCCATATCCTCCGCATGCCTCTCCTCTATACGGGCCAGTTGCATCGTGAGGTCATTGCGGGTCGGGAGGGCCTGCAGGAGGGACCGAACTTCAGTCAGGAGTTGCGCTGGGGTTAGCGAGGGGCATGAGTCTCTGGTAGAAAGACCCGCGGAGGTCAGATCCGACTCACCGGGGGTCCGCAGTATCTCCGGCAGTGTCTGGCTTAGCTCAGGAAAAGCAGGGGCCGTCTTCAGTGTCGTGCTTCTGGTCACAGGTGCAGCGGCCATCTTGCTGCGCTGCCGGACTGCAGACTGAGTAAGCCTCTCCGAGCGGGCAAAGCGGGCCAGGAACTCCTGGGGTGACGCCACGGGTGTCGAGGGGGACTTCCGAGAGCCGGTGGGCATAACGGGGTAAAGTTAGATAGAGGTAAAGTCCTGGTAATGAGGAGCTGTGCCCGGAGCTAAGAGCTAGCACGTCCTCACACAGCCATGCTCAAGCCACGTCTACCTACCTATCAGCCCAGAGTTATATGTGGTCTCCCACCACAGGTGGTTTTGTATCTCTTCTGTGCACCTTTCAAAAAGCTACTTCCATCAGGTTAACCCCTTCAGGACGGGGCCCATTTTCGTTTTTGCGTTTTCGGTTTTTCCTCCTTGTGTATATAAGGCCATACATAGCACTTGCATTTTTCCACCTAGAAACCCACATGAGCCCTTATTTTTTGCGTCACTAATTGTACTTTGCAATGACGGCTGAATTTATGCATTTGGTACACTACGAAACCCTGGGGTTGGGGTTATTCCCCCTGGGGTTGGGGTTATTCCCCCTGGGGGACTTCTAGTATATATACTTTGATCTCTCATTGAGATCTTTGCTGTATAGATATACAGCAAAGATCAATGAGATAGGCACTCGTTTGCTTTCAGCTGCTAAAGCCGGGGACGGCGCCATCTTGGATGAGTCCCCGGCCGGCATCAGACAGGGAGATCGCTCCTCCCGGACCGCGCTTTGAAGTGCTAATGAGGACATATGACGTACGGTACCTTCCTGGCTTCCACCCGCTGCCCGGTACCTTCCTGGCTTCTGCCCAGTACCTTCCTCGCTTTTGCCCGCTCCCCATTACCTTCCCGGCTTCTGCCCGCTGCCCGGTATCTTTCCGGCTTTTGCCCGCTCCCCTGTACCTTCCTGGCTTCTGCCCAGTACCTTCCTCGCTTTTGCCGGCTCCCCAGTACCTTCCTGGCTTCTGCCCGCTCCCCGGTATCTTCCTCGCTTTTGCCCGCTCCCCGTTACCTTCCCGGCTTCTGCCCGCTGCCCGGTATCTTTCCGGCTTTTGCCCGCTCCCCTGTACCTTCCTGGCTTCTGCCCGCTCCCCATTACTTTCCTGGCTTCTGCCTGGTACTTATCTGGCTTCTGCCCGCTCCCCAGTACCTTGCTGGCTTCGTCCCGCTCCCCATTACCTTTCTGGCTTCTGCCCGCTGTCCGATACCTTCCTGGCTTCTGCCCGCTGTCCGATACCTTCCTGGCTTCTGCATCTCTGGCTTTTGTCCTCCATTGCTTTGGTCCCCTGTTCCTTGCTGCCTTATTGGTCCTGTCCTTCTGTGTAACTTTGCTTTGTCTACTGTTAGTGTACCTTCTTCCTGTACTGTGTCTTGTCTGTGTTTTGCACTTATTTTAGTGCAGGGATCGTCGCCCAGTTGCTCGCCGCCATCTCAGGGCAGATTGTGGCAAGTAGGTAGGGACAGCGTGGGGGTGTTAGCTATAGGGCCCACTTGTCCTGTGTATCTTTGTTCCCAGGGGCCCTGACAGAAGGGCTATACATAATATATATTATACATAAATATATATATATATATATATATATATATATATATATATTAAGGCAGGAGGAGGTGTGGCCTCCTCCCGCACCTCATGATCAAAATCTGCACCTGCTGGAAGCTCCTGCTCGCTCCCCATTACCTTCCTTGCTTCTGCCCGGTACCTTCCTGGCTTCTGCCCGCTGCCCGGTACCTTCCTGGCTTCTGCCCAGTACCTTTCTGGCTTCTGCCCGCTGCCCATTACTTTCCTGGCTTCTGCCCGCTGCCTTTTTGTCTTTTCCCCGGTACCTGGCTGAGGCCAGTGATTGGCTGAGCACCTGTCACTTAAGAGGACGGCTTTACTGCTCCACCGGTACCTCATAAAAGCCAGAAAGAAACCGGCGAGCAGGCAGAAGAGAGGAAGATACCAGGGAGTGGGAGGAAGATACCGGGGAGCGGGAGGAAGATACCGGGGAGCGGGAGGAAGATACCGGGGAGCAGGGGGAAGGTACTGGGGAGAGGGAGGAAGATACCGGGGAGCGGGAGGAAGAGAGGAAGATACCAGGGAGCGGGAGGAAGATACCGGGGAGCAGGGGGAAGGTACTGGGGAGAGGGAGGAAGATACCGGGGAGCGGGAGGAAGAGAGGAAGATACCAGGGAGCGGGAGGAAGATACCGGGGAGCAGGGGGAAGGTACTGGGGAGAGGGAGGAAGATACCGGGGAGCGGGAGGAAGAGAGGAAGATACCAGGGAGCTGGAGGAAGATACCGGGGAGCGGGAGGAAGATACCGGGGAGCGGGAGGAAGATACCGGGGAGTGGGAGGAGGATACCGGGGAGCGGGAGGAAGAGAGGAAGATACCAGGGAGTGGGAGGAAGATACCGGGGAGTGGGAGGAAGATACCGGGGAGTGGGAGGAAGATACCGGGGAGCAGGAGGAAGAGAGGAAGATACCAGGGAGCTGGAGGAACATACCGGGGAGTGGGAGGAACATACCGGGGAGCGAGAGGAAGGTACCGGGGAGAGGGAGGAAGGTACCGGGGAGAGGGAGGAAGGTACCGGGGAGTGGGAGGAAGATACTGGGGAGTGGGAGGAAGATACCAGGGAGCGGGAGGAAGAGAGGAAGATACCAGGGAGCGGGAGGAAGATACCGGGGAGTGGGAGGAAGATACCGGGGAGTGGGAGGAAGATACCGGGGAGCGGGAGGAAGAGAGGAAGATACCAGGGAGCTGGAGGAAGATACCGGGGAGTTGGAGGAACATACCGGGGAGCTAGAGGAAGGTACCGGGGAGAGGCAGGAAGGTACCGGGGAGAGGGAGGAAGGTACCGGGGAGTGGGAGAAAGATACCGGGGAGTGGGAGGAAGGTACTGGGGAGCAAGAGGAAGATACTGGGGAGCGGAAGGAAGATACCGGGGAGCGGGCAGAAGAGGAGAGGAAGGTACCGGGTAGAGGGAGGAGGATACCGGGGAGTGGGAGAAAGATACCGGGGAGCGGGAGGAAGATACCGGGGAGCGGGAGGAAGGTACGGGGAAGTCGGAGGAAGATACCGGGGAGTGGGAGGAAGGTATCGGGTAGAGGGAGGAGGATACCGGGGAGTGGGAGGAAGATACCAGAGAGCGGCCAGAAGAGAAAGGGCTGTGTATATATATATGTATATATATATATATATATATATATATATATATATATATATATATCTGCACCTGCTGAAAGCTCCTGCTCGCTCCCCATTACCTTCATGGCTTCGGCCCACTGCCCGGTACCTTCCTGGCTTCTGCCCGCTGCCCGGTACCTTCCTGGCTTCTGCCTGCTGCCCGGTATCTTTTTGTCTTTTCCCCGGTACCTGGCTATGGCCAGTGATTGGCTGAGCACCTTTCCTGCTCCACCGCTACCTCATAAAAGCCAGAAAGATACCGGGGAGCAGGCAGGCGGGAGGAAGGTATCGGGAAGCGGGAGGAAGGTACCGGGAAGCGGGAGTAAGGTACCGGGAAGCGGGAGGAAGGTACCGGGAAGCGGGAGGAAGGTACCGTAAGCGGGAGGAAGGTACCGGGGAGAGGGAGGGAGGAAGATGTCGGGGAGCGGGCAGAAGAGAGGAAGATACCGGAGAGTGGGAGGAGGATACTGGGGAGTAGGAGAAAGATACCGGGGATCGGGAGGAAGATACCGGGTAGAGCGAGGAGGATACCGGGGAGTGGGAGGAAGATACCGGGGAGCGGGCAGAAGAAAGGAAGATACCGGGGAGCGGGAGGAAGATACAGGGGAGTGGGAGGAAGGTACTGGGGAGAGGGAGGAAGATACCGGAGAGTGGGGGGAAGATACGGGGAAGTGGGAGAAAGATACCGGGGAGCGGGAGAAAGATGCCAAGGAGCGGGAGGAAGGTACCGGGGAGCGGGAGGAAGGTACCGGGTAGAGGGAGGAGGATACCGGGGAGTGGGAGGAAAATACCGGGGAGCAAGAGGAAGATACCGGGGAGCAGAAGGAAGATACCGGGGAGCGGGCAGAAGAGAAGAAGATATGGGGGAGTGGGAGAAAGATACCAGAGAGCGTCCAGAAGAGAAGGAGAGGAAGGGCTGTACATATATATTAAGGCGGGAAGGAGGTGTGGCTTCCTCCCGCACCTCATGATCAAAATCTGCACCTGCTGGAAGCTCCTGCCCGCTCCCCATTACCTTCCTGGCTTCTGCCCGCTGCTTGGTACCTTCCTGGCTTCTGCCTTCTCCCTGATACCGTCCTGGCTTCTGCCCGCTCCTCATTACCTTCCTGGCCTTTGCCCACTGCCCGGTATCTTTTTGTCTTCTGTCCGCTCCCCAGTACCTTCCTGGCTTCTGCTCACTCCCCATTACCTTCCTAGCTTCTGCCCGCTCCCTGGTTCCTTCCTGGCTTCTGCCCGCTCCCCAGTACCTTCCTGGCTTCTGCCCGCTCCCCATTACCTTCCTGGCTTCTGCCCGCTCCCCATTACCTTCCTGGCTTCTGCCCACTCCCCATTACCTTCCTAGCTTCTGCCCGCTCCCCATTACCTTCCTAGCTTCTGCCCGCTCCCCGATACCTTCCTGGCTTCTGCCCGCTCCCCGATACCTTCCTGGCTTCTACACGCTCCCTGTTACCCTTCTGGCTTCTGCCCGGTACCTTCCCAGCTTCTGCCCGGTACCTTCCTGGCTTCTGCCCGCTCCCCGGTACCTTCCTGGCTTCTGCCCGCTGCCCGGTACCTTCCTGGCTTCTGCCCGCTGCCCGGTACCTTCCTGGCTTCTGCCCGCTGCCCGGTATCTCTTTATCTTTTCCCCGGTACCTGGCCAGTGATTGGCTGAACACCTTTCACTTCAAAGGCCGGCTTTACTGCTCCACCGCTACCTCATAAAAGCCAGAAAGATACCGGGGAGCAGGCAGGCGGGAGTAAGGTACCGGGAAGCGGGAGGAAGGTACCGTAAGCGGGAGGAAGTCGGGGAGCGGGCAGAAGAGAGGAAGATACTGGAGAGTGGGAGGAGGATACCGGGGAGTGGGAGAAAGATACCAGGGAGTGGGAGAAAGATACCCGGGAGCGGGAGGAAGGTACTGGGGAGCAAAAGGAAGATACTGGGGAGCGGAAGGAAGAGGAGAGGAAGGTACCGGGTAGAGGGAGGAGGATACCGGGGAGTGGGAGAAAGATACCGGGGAGCGGGAGGAAGATACCGGGGAGCGGGAGGAAGGTACGGGGAAGCGGGAGGAAGATACCGGGGAGTGGGAGGAAGGTATCGGGTAGAGGGAGGAGGATACCGGGGAGTGGGAGGAAGATACCAGAGAGCGGCCAGAAGAGAAAGGGCTGTGTATATATATGTATATATATCTGCACCTGCTGAAAGCTCCTGCTCGCTCCCCATTACCTTCCTGGCTTCTGGCCACTGCCCGGTATCTTCCTGGCTTCTGCCGCTCCCCGGTACCTTCCTGGCTTCTGCCCGCTGCCCGGTACCTTCCTGGCTTCTGCCTGCTGCCCGGTATCTTTTTGTCTTTTCCCCGGTACCTGGCTATGGCCAGTGATTGGCTGAACACCTTTCCTGCTCCACCGCTACCTCATAAAAGCCAGAAAGATACCGGGGAGCAGGCAGGCGGGAGGAAGGTACCGGGA
The DNA here is from genome assembly GCF_027789765.1 of Dendropsophus ebraccatus. Lineage (NCBI taxonomy): Eukaryota > Metazoa > Chordata > Amphibia > Anura > Hylidae > Dendropsophus > Dendropsophus ebraccatus. Next base: position 1,604,710 of record NC_091463.1, read on the forward strand.
AGCGGGAGGAAGGTACCGTAAGCGGGAGGAAGGTACCGGGGAGAGGGAGGAAGATGTCGGGGAGCTGGCAGAAGAGAGGAAGATACCGGAGAGTGGGAGGAGGATACTGGGGAGTAGGAGAAAGATACCGGGGAGCGGGAGGAAGATACCGGGTAGAGCGAGGAGGATACCGTGGAGTGGGAGGAAGATACCGGGGAGCGGGCAAAAGAGAAGAAGATATGGGGGAGTGGGAGAAAGATACCAGAGAGCGTCCAGAAGAGAAGGAGAGGAAGGTACCGGGTAGAGGGAGGAGGATAGTGGGAGTGGGAGAAAGGTACCTCATAAAAGCCATAAAGATACCAGCGAGCAGGCAGAAGAGAGGAAGATACCGGGGAGTGGGAGGAAGATACCGGGGAGTGGGAGGAAGATACCGGGGAGTGGGAGGAAGGTACCGGGGAGTGGGAGGAAGGTACCGGGGAGTGGGAGGAAGGTACCGGGGAGTGGGAGGAAGGTACCGGGGAGCGGGAAGAAGATACCGGGGAGCGGGAAGAAGAGAGGAAGATCCCGGGGAGCGGGAGGAAGATCCCGGGGAGCGGGAGGAAGATGCCGGGGAGCGGGAGGAAGATACCGGGAAGCGGGAGGAAGATACCGGGGAGCGAGAAGAAGAGAGGAAGATACCGGGGAGCAGGAAGAAGAGAGGAAGATACCGGGAAGCGGGAGGAAGGTACCGGGGAGCGAGAGGAAGGTATCGGGAAGCGGGAGGAAGGTACCGGGGAGTGGGAGGAAGGTACGGGGAAGCGGGAGGAAGGTACCAGGGAGCGGGAGGAAGGTACTGGGGAGAGGGAGGAAGTTACTGGGGGAGCGGGCAGAAGAAAAGGAAGGGAAGGGCTGTACATAATATATATTATCTTATTAGTAATGTCCGTGCAGGATGGGCTGTATATATATCATTAGTGATGTCCATGCAGTAAGGGCTGTGTGTATATATCAGCTGTGTTTACCTCCCCAGTTCTTCTATCTGCTCCCCGGTGTCATCCTGGCTTCTACCCGCCCCCCAATATCTTCCTCCCAATCCCCGGTATCTTCCTCCCATTCCCGATACCTTCCTGGCAGATATGGGGGAGCGGGATGAAGATACCATAGAACTGGCACAAGAGAAGAAAATACAGGGGAGCGGGAGCAAGATAACGGGGAGTGGGCAGAAGAGAGCAAGATACCGGGGAGCGGGCAGAAGAGAGCAAGATACCGGGGAGCGGGCAGAAGACAAAATGATACCGGGGAGCGGGCAGAACACATGAAGATACTAGGGAGCGGGCAGGAGATATCAGGGAGGGGGCAGAAGATATCAGGGAGCGGGCAGAAGATATCAGGGAGCAGGCAGAAGCCAGGAAGATACCGGGGATCGGGCAGAAGATACCAGGAGTGGGCAGAAGACAGGAAGATGCCGGGGATTGGGCAGAAGACAGGAAGATACCGGGAAGCGGGCAGAAGATATCAGGGAGCGGGCAGAAGACAAGAAGATACCGGGGAGTGGGCAGACGACAGGAAGATACTGGGGAGCGGGCAGAAGACAAGAAGATACCGGGGAGCGGGCAGAAGATATCAGGGAGCGGGCAAAAGATATCAGGGAGCGGGCAGAAGATATCAGGGAGCGGGCAGAAGATATCAGGGAGCGGGCAGAAGACCGGAAGATACCGGGGAGCGAGCAGAAGACAGGAAGATACCGGGGAGCGGGTAGAAGACCGGAAGATACTAGGGAGCGGGCAGAAGACAGGAAGATACTGGGGAGCGGGCAGAAGCCAGGAAGATACCGGGGAGCGGGCAGAAGACAGGAAGATACTGCGGAGCGAGCAGAAGACAGGAAGATATTGCGGAGCGGGCAGAAGATATCAGGGAGCAGGCAGAAGCCAGGAAGATACCGGGGAGCGGGCAGAAGACAGGAAGATACTGCGGAGCGAGCAGAAGACAGGAAGATATTGCGGAGCGGGCAGAAGATATCGGGGAGTGGGCAGAATTCAGGAAGATACCGGGGAGCGGGCAGAAGACAGGAAGATACCGGGGAGCGGGCAGAAGACTGGAAGATACCGGGGAGCGGGCAGAAGACTGGAAGATACCGGGGAGCGGGCAGAAGACTGGAAGATACCGGGGAGCGGGCAGAAGACTGGAAGATACCGGGGAGCGGGCAGAAGACTGGAAGATACCGGGGAGCGGGCAGAAGACTGGAAGATACCGGGGAGCGGGCAGAAGACAGGAAGATACCGGGGAGCGGGCAGAAGACTGGAAGATACCGGGGAGCGGGCAGAAGACTGGAAGATACCGGGGAGCGGGCAGAAGACTGGAAGATACCGCGGAGCGGGCAGAAGATACCGGGGAGCGGGCAGAAGATATCAGGGAGCAGGCAGAATTCAGGAAGATACCGGGGAGCGGGCAGAAGATATCAGGGAGCGGGCAGAAGACAGGAAGATACCGGGGAGCGGGCAGAAGATATCAGGGAGCGGGCAGAAGATATCAGGGAGCGGGCAGAAGATATCAGGGAGCGGGCAGAAGATATCAGGGAGCAGGCAGAATTCAGGAAGATACCGGGGAGCGGGCAGAAGATATCAGGGAGCGGGCAGATCAGTTCCTAGCTTACTGCTGGCTCTGGATACTGTCCTGCACTGTGACTCTCCAAGTCCACAGCGTGGGTTGAGATGACCTCTGAGTTGACCTCTCCTGTAGGAGTTTAGCGCTGCATAGTGTTGTGTAGAGTAAGCTGAGAGAAAACTGTTAGCTGCATCTTGTCTTGCTTCCTACCTATACGGGGACTAACTCCTGAGAGTAGGGGGACCTGGCAGAGGGCCAGGGCCCAGAGAGGACCACTGTAGGGAGCTGTCTAGCTTGCATCCTTCCCCTACTACATCCAACACAAAAGTCTCATGCACTTCCTCCGCCCATGTGACTTCCTTCCTCAGCGTATCTAAGGTGCGCTGTGAGTAGTGCAATAGAAGGAGTGCAATAGAAGAACTAAAGAGAGAGATGATAGAACAGAAGAAGAGACTCCCATAGGTTCACAGATCAATGTGACACACAAATAAACAATAACCTTTTACATACATCAGCCGTGCAGCAATTAAGTACACATACCTGAAATAGCAACATCTAGTGGTGAAATTTTATCACTACTACATCACCACATAAGACAGGCTTTTACGAAGGGTGTAACCAATAGCAACACCCGAGGTGGGACACTGCATGAGGTGTGTGGTGGTGTGTATGCAGCGGCAGTGTAAGGTGTGTGCAGAGGCAGTGTGAGATGACCCCCCCCCCCCCCTCCAATGCAACCTTCTTACCAGCTGCTAAATATATGTTCCTGGATGTCCCTATCCATCCGACCCATGCAGGGAAGAGCTTTCTGGTATCTAATACTTGGTGCATTGTATTGTTTAGATATTTTTGGATAACATGTTGGTCATGGTGCATCAGCAAAATAGTGAGTGCAGCTCTGGAGGATAAGACATGATGTAACAGCAGAATAGTGAGTGCAGCTCTGGAGGAGGAGACATGATGTAACAGCAGAAAAGTGAGTGCAGCTCTAGAGAATGAGACATGATGTAACAGCAGAATAGTGAGTGCAGCTCTGGAGGGTGAGACATGATGTAACAGCAAAATAGTGAGTGCAGCTCTGGAGGATGAGAAAGGATGTAACAGCAGAATAGTGAGTGCAGCTCTCGAGGATGAGACATGATGTAACAGCAGAATAGTGAGTGCAGCTCTGGAGGATGAGAAAGGATGTAACAGCGGACTAGTGAGTGCAGCTCTGGAGGAGGAGACATGATGTAACAGCAGAAAAGTGAGTGCGGCTCTGGAGGATGAGACAGGATGTAACAGCAGAATAGTGAGTGCAGCTCTGGAGGATGAGACCGGATGTAACAGCAGAATAGTGAGTGCAGCTCTGGAGGGTGAGACAGGATGTAACAGCAGAATAGTGAGTGCAGCTCTAGAGAATGAGACAGGATGTAACAGCAAAATAGTGAGTGCAGCTCTGGAGGATGACACAGGATGTAACAGCAGAATAGTGAGTGCAGCTCTGGAGGATGAGACAGGATGTAGCAGCAGAATAGTGAGTGCAGCTCTGGAGGAGGAGACAGGATGTAACAGCAGAATAGTGAGTGCAGCTCTAGAGAATGAGACATGATGTAACAGCAGAATAGTGAGTGCAGCTCTCGAGGATAAGACATGATGTAACAGCAGAATAGTGAGTGCAGCTCTGGAGGATGAGAAAGGATGTAACAGCAGAATAGTGAGTGCAGCTCTGGAGGAGGAGACATGATGTAACAGCAGAATAGTGAGTGCAGCTCTGGAGGGTAAGACAGATGTAACAGCAGAATAGTGAGTGCAGCTCTGGAGGATGAGACACGATGTAACAGCAGAATAGTGAGTGCAGCTCTGGAGGGTGAGATAGGATGTAAGAGCAGAATAGTGAGTGCAGCTCTGGAGGATGAGACAGGATGTAACAGCAGAATAGTGAGTGCTGCTCTGAAGGGTAAGACATGATGTAACAGCAGAATAGTGAGTGCCGCTGTGGAGGATGAGACAGGATGTAACAGCAGAATAGTGAGTGCAGCTCTGGAGGATGAGACAGGATGTAACAGCAGAATAGTGAGTGCAGCTCTGGAGGATGAGACATGATGTAACAGCAGAATAGTGAGTGCAGCTCTGGAGGATGAGACAGGATGTAACAGCAGAATAGTGAGTGCAGCTCTGGAGGGTAAGACATGATGTAATAGCAGAATAGTGAGTGCAGCTCTAGAGAATGAGACAGGATGTAACAGCAGAATAGTGAGTGCAGCCCTGGAGGATGAGAAAGCATGTAACAGCAGAATAGTGAGTGCAGCTCTGGAGGATGAGACATGATGTAACAGCAGAATAGTGAGTGCAGCTCTGGAGGGGACTAGAGTGTATGACTTCCTGTGACAAGTATACCACCCCACATGAGGCCATGGCTGCAGCTCCCCTCCATTGCACAGCATGTCTTCCTGATAGATCCTGTTACGCCTTTTTTGCTTTATATTTAGGATCCAGATGAGGTTGTTATGGACGTTGTCACCCAGCCAGACATCACCGGCATCATCTCCTTCCCTGACTTCAAGATTCCAGCCAACCCCAAGTAAATGATTTCTCCATCCCCAGAGCTGTGGGACGGGTGGGTGGGGCTGTCGGACGGGTGGGTGGAGCTGTGTGATGGGTGGGTGGGGCTGTGGGATGGGTGGGTGGAGCTGTCGGACGGGTGGGTGGAGCTGTTGGACGGGTGGGTGGAGCTGTCGGACAGGTGGGTGGAGCTGTGTGACGGGTGGGTGGAGCTGTCGGTCAGGTGGGTGGAGCTGTCGGACGGCTGGGTGTTGCTGTGTGATGGGTGGGTGGAGCTGTCGGACGGGTGGGTGGAGCTGTCGGACAGGTGGGTGGAGCTGTGTGATGGGTGGGTGGAGCTGTCGGACAGGTGGGTGGAGCTGTCGGACAGGTGGGTGGAGGTGTGTGATGGGTGGGTGGAGCTGTGGAACAGAATTGGTGGAGCCCAGTGTTAGTAAGTTGCGGCAGGTCATGTTTTTCTGATCCCTTTCCTTCAGATTTGGGACGTGGAAGATAGAGGCCGCCTACAATGCGAACTACACAACCTCAGCGACCACTGTGTTTGAAGTAAAAGAATACGGTAATTACACTGGCTGTATACACTGTGTAGTATGGTAATTACCCTTGCTGTATACACAGTGTAATAAGGTAATTACACTCACTGTATATATGGTGTAATACGGTAATTACACTCACTGTATATACGGTGTAGTACGGTAATAACACTGGCTGTATACACGGTATGATACAGTAATTACACTGTCTGTATATAGTGTAATACGGTAATTACACTGGCTGTATACATGGTGTATTACGGTAATTACACTGGCTGTATACATGGTGTATTACGGTAATTACACTGGCTGTATACATGGTGTATTACGGTAATTACACTGGCTGTATACATGGTGTATTACGGTAATTACACTGGCTGTATACATGGTGTATTACGGTAATTACACTGGCTGTATACATGGTGTATTACGGTAATTACACTGGCTGTATACATGGTGTATTACGGTAATTACACTGTCTTCTGTATTTCAGTGCTGCCCCGATTCTTCGTCACCATAAAACCTGAGAGAAACTTTATATCATACGAGACGTTCAGAGAGTTCAGGGTCACCGTGAGAGCAAGGTAAGTGTCCTCCTATACTGCCTGCCCGCCACTAGGGGGAGCCCACAGCACAGGAGTAATATACTGCCTGCCCGCCACTAGGGGGAGCCCACAGCACAGGAGTAATATACTGCCTGCCCGCCACTAGGGGGAGCCCACAGCACAGGAGTAATATACTGCCTGCCCGCCACTAGGGGGAGCCCACAGCACAGGAGTAATATACTGCCCGCCACTAGGGGGAGCCCACAGCACAGGAGTAATATACTGCCCGCCACTAGGGGGAGCCCACAGCACAGGAGTAATATACTGCCTGCCTGCCCGCCACTAGGGGGAGCCCACAGCACAGGAGTAATATACTGCCTGCCTGCCACTAGGGGGAGCCCACAGCACAGGAGTAATATACTGCCTGCCCGCCACTAGGGGGAGCCCACAGCACAGGAGTAATATACTGCATGCCCGCCACTAGGGGGAGCCCACAGCACAGGAGTAATATACTGCCTGCCCGCCACTAGGGGGAGCCCACAGCACTGGAGTAATATACCGCCTGCCCGCCACGAGGGGGAGCCCACAGCACAGGAGTAATATACTGCCTGCCGGCCACTAGGGGGAGCCCACAGCACAGGAGTAATATACTGCCCACCACTAGGGGGAGCCCACAGCACAGGAGTAATATACTGCCTGCCCGCCACTAGGGGGAGCCCACAGCACTGGAGTAATATACTGCCTGCCCGCCACTAGGGGGAGCCCACAGCACAGGAGTAATATACTGCCCACCACTAGGGGGAGCCCACAGCACAGGAGTAATATACTGCCTGCCCGCCACTAGGGGGAGCCCACAGCACTGGAGTAATATACTGCCTGCCCGCCACTAGGGGGAGCCCACAGCACAGGAGTAATATACTGCCTGCCTGCCACTAGGGGGAGCCCACAGCACAGGAGTAATATACTGCCTGCCCGCCACTAGGGGGAGCCCACAGCACAGGAGTAATATACTGCCCGCCACTAGGGGGAGCCCACAGCACAGGAGTAATATACTGCCTGCCCGCCACTAGGGGGAGCCCACAGCACAGGAGTAATATACTGCCTGCCGGCCACTAGGGGGGGCCCACAGCACAGGAGTAATATACTGCCTGCCCGCCACTAGGGGGAGCCCACAGCACAGGAGTAATATACTGCCTGCCGGCCACTAGGGGGAGCCCACAGCACAGGAGTAATATACTGCCTGCCCGCCACTAGGGGGAGCCCACAGCACAGGAGTAATATACTGCCTGCCCGCCACTAGGGGGAGCCCACAGCACTGGAGTAATATACTGCCTGCCCGCCACTAGGGGGAGCCCACAGCACAGGAGTAATATACTGCCTGCCGGCCACTAGGGGGAGCCCACAGCACAGGAGTAATATACTGCCCACCACTAGGGGGAGCCCACAGCACAGGAGTAATATACTGCCTGCCCGCCACTAGGGGGAGCCCACAGCACTGGAGTAATATACTGCCTGCCCGCCACTAGGGGGAGCCCACAGCACAGGAGTAATATACTGCCCACCACTAGGGGGAGCCCACAGCACAGGAGTAATATACTGCCTGCCCGCCACTAGGGGGAGCCCACAGCACTGGAGTAATATACTGCCTGCCCGCCACTAGGGGGAGCCCACAGCACAGGAGTAATATACTGCCTGCCTGCCACTAGGGGGAGCCCACAGCACAGGAGTAATATACTGCCTGCCCGCCACTAGGGGGAGCCCACAGCACAGGAGTAATATACTGCCTGCCTGCCTGCCACTAGGGGGAGCCCACAGCACTGGAGTAATATACTGCCTGCCCGCCACTAGGGGGAGCCCACAGCACAGGAGTAATATACTGCCTGCCCGCCACTAGGGGGAGCCCACAGCACAGGAGTAATATACTGCCTGCCGGCCACTAGGGGGAGCCCACAGCACAGGAGTAATATACTGCCTGCCGGCCACTAGGGGGAGCCCACAGCACAGGAGTAATATACTGCCTGCCTGCCTGCCACTAGGGGGAGCCCACAGCACAGGAGTAATATACTGCCTGCCTGCCTGCCACTAGGGGGAGCCCACAGCACAGGAGTAATATACTGCCTGCCGGCCACTAGGGGGAGCCCACAGCACAGGAGTAATATACTGCCCGCCACTAGGGGGAGCCCACAGCACAGGAGTAATATACAGCCACCACTAGGGTGAGCCCACAGCACAGGAGTAATATACTGCCTGCCGGCCACTAGGGGGAGCCCACAGCACAGGAGTAATATACTGCCTGCCGGCCACTAGGGGGAGCCCACAGCACAGGAGTAATATACTGCCTGCCTGCCACTATACTGCCTGCCCGCCCCTAGGGGGAGCCCACAGCACAGGAGTAATATACTGCCCGCCACTAGGGGGAGCCCACAGCACAGGAGTAATATACTGCCCGCCACTAGGGGGAGCCCACAGCACAGGAGTAATATACTGCCTGCCCGCCACTAGGGGGAGCCCACAGCACAGGAGTAATATACTGCCTGCCCGCCACTAGGGGGAGCCCACAGCACAGGAGTAATATACTGCCTGCCCGCCACTAGGGGGAGCCCACAGCACAGGAGTAAAATACTGCCTGCCTGCCACTAGGGGGAGCCCACAGCACAGGAGTAATATACTGCCTGCCCGCCACTAGGGGGAGCCCACAGCACAGGAGTAATATACTGCCTGCCTGCCACTAGGGGGAGCCCACAGCACAGGAGTAATATACTGCCTGCCGGCCACTAGGGGGAGCCCACAGCACAGGAGTAATATACTGCCTGCCGGCCACTAGGGGGAGCCCACAGCACAGGAGTAATATACTGCCTGCCGGCCACTAGGGGGAACCCACAGCACCAGAGTATACAGCTCCATAGATATATAATATACTCTCTCACTACTATGTGGGGTGTGAGGATTTGCTTCTTGGTCACATTTCCAGCTATTATTATGGTAAGAAGGTGGAGCAGGCCCAGGTGTACGTCCGCTACGGGTTACTGCAAGATGGCAAGAGGAGCATGCTGCCGAAATCCATCGATGTGCAGACGGTAAGAGCAACTCCCTGGTGGTCCCAATCCCCCCGCCCTCCTGGAGGTCTGCCTCCGCCCCCCTGGTGGTCACTATCACCCCGCCCCCCTGGTGGTCCCCATCACCTCACCCCCCTGATGGTCCCCATCACCCCACCCCCTTGGTGGTCCCCATCACCCCACCCCCCTGCTGGACCCCATCACCTCATTCTCTGGTGGTCCCCATCACTCCGTCCCCCTGGTGGTCCCCTTCCACCCCCCCCCTTGCCCTGGTGGTCTCCATCACCTCCTCCCCCCTGGTGGTCCCCATCACCTCCTCCCCCCTGGTGGTCCCCATCACCTCCTCCCCCCTGGCGGTCTCCATCACCTCCTCCCCCCTAGCGGTCTTCATCACCTCCTCCCCCTTGGCGGTCCCCATCACCTCCTCCCCCCTGGTGGTCTCCATCACCTCCTCCCCCCTGGTGGTCTCCATCACCTCCTCCCCCCTGGTGGTCCCCATCACCTCCTCCCCCCTGGTGGTCCCCATCACCTCCTCCCCCCTGGTGGTCCCCATCACCTCCTCCCCCCTGGTGGTCTCCATCACCTCCTCCCCCCTGGCGGTCCCCATCACCTCCTCCCCCCTAGCGGTCCACATCACCTCCTCCCCCCTGGTGGTCTCCATCACCTCCTCCCCCCTGGTGGTCTCCATCACCTCCTCCCCCCTGGTGGTCTCCATCACCTCCTCCCCCTTGGTGGTCCCCATCACCTCCTCCTCCCTGCTGGTCCCCATCACCTCCTCCCCCCTGGTGGTCCCCATCACCTTCTCCCCCCTGGTGGTCCCCGTCACCTCCTCCCCCCTGGTGGTCTCCATCACCTCCTCCCCCCTGGTGGTCCCCATCACCTTCTCCCCCCTGGTGGTCTCCATCACCTCCTCCCCCCTGGTGGTCTCCATCACCTTCTCCCCCCTGGTGGTCTCCATCACCTCCTCCCCCCTGGTGGTCCCCATCACCTCCTCCCCCCTGGTGGTCCCCATCACCTCCTCCCTCCTGGTGGTCTCCATCACCTCCTCCCCCCTGGTGGTCCCCATCACCTTCTCCCCCCTGGTGGTCCCCGTCACCTCCTCCCCCCTGGTGGTCCCCATCACCTTCTCCCCCCTGGTGGTCCCCGTCACCTCCTCCCCCCTGGTGGTCCCCATCACCCTGCCCCCTGGTGGTCCCCATCACCCCGCCCCCCGGTGGTCCCCATCACCTCGCCCCCCGATAGTCCCCATCACTGGTCTCCTCTCCTCTTTACAGATGACTAATGGAGAAGCCGAGTTCCTGCTGAATAGTGAGCGGGCGGTGCGGGAGCTCGGATACTCGCGGCTGGAGGATGTGACTGACTCCTACCTGTATATAGCGGCCACTGTGGAAGAGACAGCGGGTGAGCGGAGACATCTCTTAGTCCTGCAGGGGGTGCTGTAGTGTAGGGGGGTGGGTAGTACAGATGTCAGTCCTGCAGGGGGTGCTGTAGTGCAGTGGGGGGGGGGGGGGGTAGTACAGATGTCAGTCCTGCAGGGGGTGCTGTAGTGTAGAGGGGTGGGTAGTACAGATGTCAGTCCACCAGGGGGTGCTGTAGTGTAGGGGGGTGGGTAGTACAGATTTCAGTCCTGCAGGGGGTGCTGTAGTGTAGGGGGGTGGGTAGTACAGATGTCAGTCCTGCAGGGGGTGCTGTAGTGCAGTGGGGGAAGGGCAGTAAAGATGTCAGTCCTGCAGGGGGTGCTGTAGTGTAGGGGGGGGGGGGGGAGTACAGATGTCAGTCCTGCAGGGGGTGCTGTAGTGTAGGGGGGTGGGTAGTACAGATGTCAGTCCTACAGGGGGTGCTGTAGTGTAGTGGGGGGGTAGTAGAGATGTCAGTCCTACAGGGGGTGCTGTAGTGTAGTGGGGGGGTAGTACAGATGTCAGTCCTGCAGGGGGTGCTGTAGTGTAGGGGGGGGGGGCAGTAAAGATGTCAGTCCTGCAGGGGGTGCTGTAGTGTAGGGGGGGGGGGGAGTACAGATGTCAGTCCTGCAGGGGGTGCTGTAGTGCAGTGGGGGGGGGGGGGGGGAGTACAGATGTCAGTCCTGCAGGGGGTGCTGTAGTGCAGTGTGGGGGGGGGCAGTAAAGATGTCAGTCCTGCAGGGGGTGCTGTAGTGCAGTGGGGGGGGGGGGAGTACAGATGTCAGTCCTGCAGGGGGTGCTGTAGTGCAGTGGGGGGGTAGTAGAGATGTCAGTCCTGCAGGGGGTGCTGTAGTGTAGTGGGGGGGTAGTAGAGATGTCAGTCCTGCAGGGGGTGCTGTAGTGTAGGGGGGTGGGTAGTACAGATGTCAGTCCGGCAGGGGGTGCTGTAGTGTAGTGGGGGAGGGCAGTAAAGATGTCAGTCCTGCAGGGGGTGCTGTAGTGTAGGGGGGTGGGTAGTACAGATGTCAGTCCGGCAGGGGGTGCTGTAGTGCAGTGGGGGGGTAGTAGAGATGTCAGTCCTGCAGGGGGTGCTGTAGTGCAGTGGGGGGGTAGTAGAGATGTCAGTCCTGCAGGGGGTGCTGTACTGTAGTGGGGGGGGGGGGGCAGTAGAGATGTAGAGATGTCCTGCAGGGGAAAGGGGGTATACAAAGTATATAGGCACATAGGGCCAGAAGGCCACAGCCGGCTCCCACAACTTGTATCCCCAATGACAATATAAAACCTAACTTTTAATAACTAGACTAATAAAATCAGTGACCGTAATGTAAAGTACTAGAAAGAAAGGCGAGGTCGGTGAAGGTAAAAGCCCAGCCACCTCTCCGTGTCCTTATGCCGCCATACGGCTAGTGTCAGATAGAAGGTAAGTACTCCATATGGGAGCGATGCTGCTATGTATAATCACACACATACACACTGTCCCCGCCACTAGTGTCACCCAAGCATGGCCGTCATCAGGCACCGGACAAATGGCGGCCGCGTGCCTAGACATGGCGCTCCTAATATAGACCCTCATAGCTCCCTCATCCAAGGATTCCCAACCGCCGGGCCAATGAAATGGTCCGAGGTCGGATACCAGGCAGAAAGAGTTAATGGGCCATCTTACCCCATAGGTTGCATATTCCTCAGCATGCTCACATTAGTATGGCGTCCAATCCGCAATACGAATGGTCAGTGCAGACCCGTCTGACATCATAATCCTGGGCCGCGCATGCCTGAGAACTTAGTCTCTAATACTCACCAGCTGCTACTGCGCCGGCGTGAGGCAAGAAGTGGAGTAAACCCTCTACTGCACATGTCCCAGGACGTAGACTCCACCACTATATGCGACTGTCATTGTGCAAGTCACTGAACGTAGAGTCCTCCACCTCTGCGCTCTCTCAGTACGCATGCACCGACGTGCACATCAGTAGGTCAAACCTCTAATGCGCATGTCATGTGACTTCATCCAATAGCCGCAGCCCTCACCTTATACATCATTCATGGAGCAGAGCCGACTCTATGGCCAAAGTCCACACAAGAATTATACTTACAGGTAACTAGGTATAAATATACCGCCTGGAGATGGATAGCAGCAATGGACAGTGAGGGACATGTATACTGCCAACCATGGGGTCAGGTATACGGTAAATGAGGCAGGAACGCACTAACCTCATCTATCACTAGTGGACCCGACTACATGCCTAACACATCGGCAACAAATACAAGTGTTACGGTAACAGGATTATGATGTCAGACGGGTCTGCACTGACCATTCGTATTGCGGATTGGACGCCATACTAATGTGAGCGTGCTGAGGAATATGCAACCTATGGGGTAAGATGGCCCATTAACTCTTTCTGCCTGGTATCCGACCTCGGACCATTTCATTGGCCCGGCGGTTGGGAATCCTTGGATGAGGGAGCTATGAGGGTCTATATGAGGAGCGCCATGTCTAGGCACACGGCCGCCATTTGTCCGGTGCCTGATGACGGCCATGCTTGGGTGACACTAGTGGCGGGGACAGTGTGTATGTGTGTGATTATACATAGCAGCATCGCTCCCATATGGAGTACTTACCTTCTATCTGACACTAGCCGTATGGCGGCATAAGGACACGGAGAGGTGGTCTCAGCGGGCTGGGCTTTTACCTTCACCGACCTCGCCTTTCTTTCTAGTACTTTACATTACGGTCACTGATTTTATTAGTCTAGTTATTAAAAGTTAGTTTTTATATTGTCATTGGGGATACAAGTTGTGGGAGCCGGCTGTGGCCTTCTGGCCCTATGTGCTTATACATGTAGTCATGTGACTGGCGGCGCTGCATTCGGGGGGTGCGGGGGTCTCTCTTTCATCTCGCTCGCTTTTCCCTCAGGATCACAGTCTGAAGAGAGTGAGAACTCTGACGTCCGGTACGTTATAACGCCGTACACCCTGAAGCTGATCGGCACCCCCCTTTATGTGAGGCCCACCCTGCCGTACTACGTGAAGGTGAGCTGCACTACTGAGGCTCCTGTGGTCAGGTGACTCCTGTGCAGAGGGGGACGTCATAGTCTTGTTGTGTCTCATCAGGTTCAGGTGAAGGACACGTTAGACAATGAGGTGTCTAAAATCCGGCTGACACTCACTGGGGAAATGGTCCAAGATGGCGGAGAGGTCATCGCCCTGGGCAACCAGAGACACCTGACCAGGGAGACCGACGATAAAGGGGTCGGCGTGTTTGTGGTGAACATCCCAGCGGATGTCACTGCCCTGGATTTCAAAGTAAGTGGTGATGTCACCTCCCCCCTTCCTGCACCCTGATGATGTCACCGGCCCCCCTTCCTGCACCCTGATGATGTCACCTCCCCCTTCCTGTACCCTGATGATGTCACCTCCCCCCTTCCTGTACCCTGATGATGTCACCTCCCCCCTTCCTGCACCCTGATGATGTCACCTCCCCCCTTCCTGCACCCTGATGATGTCACCGGCCCCCCTTCCTGCACCCTGATGATGTCACCTCCCCCCTTCCTGCACCCTGATTATCCACCCACCTGCCTGCATACTAAGGATGTAACTGCTCCTCTACCCCCCCCCCTCACTGATGTCATCGCTCTCCACCTGCACTGATGATGTCACCGGCCCCCCTTCCTGCACCCTGAGGATGTCACCTCCCCCCTTCCTGCACCCTGATGATGTCACCGGCCCCCCTTCCTGCACCCTGATGATGTCACCTCCCCCCTTCCTGCACCCTGATGATGTCACCTCCCCCCTTCCTGCACCCTGATTATCCACCCACCTGCCTGCATACTAAGGATGTAACTGCTCCTCTCCCCCCCCCCCCCCTCACTGATGTCATCGCTCTCCACCTGCACCGATGATGTCACCAGCCCCCCTGCCTGCACCCTGATGATGTTACCGCCCCCCCAGCTTAACAGATGATGTTACCTCCCCCCTGCCTGCACCCTGATGATGTCACCAGCCCCCCTGCCTGCACCCTGATGATGTTACCTCCCCCCTGCCTGCACCCTGATGATGTCACCAGCCCCCCTGCCTGCACCCTGATGATGTTACCTCCCCCCTGCCTGCACCCTGATGATGTCACCGCCCCCCCTTCCTGCACCCTGATGATGTTTCCGCCCCCCCAGCTTAACAGATGATGTTACCTCCCCCCTGCCTGCACCCTGATGATGTCACCAGCCCCCCTGCCTGCACCCTGATGATGTCACCGGCCCCCCTTCCTGTACCCTGATGATGTTACCGCCCCCCTGCCTGCACCCTGATGATGTCGCCAGCCCCCCTGCCTGCACCCTGATGATGTCACCGGCCCCCCTTCCTGTACCCTGATGATGTTACCTCCCCCCTGCCTGCACCCTGATGATGTTACCTCCCCCCTGCCTGCACCCTGATGATGTTACCTCCCCCCTGCCTGCACCCTGATGATGTCACCGGCCCCCCTTCCTATACCCTGATGATGTTACCGCCCCCCTGCCTGCACCCTGATGATGTCACCAGCCCCCCTGCCTGCACCCTGATTATCCACCCACCTGCCTACATACTAAGAATGTAACTGCTCCTCTCGCCCCCCTGCACTAATGTCATCGCCCTCCACCTGCACTGATGATGTCACCAGCCCCCCTGCCTGCACCCTGATGATGTCACCTCAGACCTTCCTGCACACTAATGATGTAAGCGCTATTTCCTGCTGAGGGGCAAAAACAATGTGTCTCTCATAGATTACCACGGCTGATAATAACCTACAAGAGGAAAATCAAGCAAGCGTCGAGTACAAAGCTACTGCCTACCGGTCACTGACCAAGAGCTACCTGTACATAAACTGGAACAAGGAGAACAAAGTCCTGCAGGTCGGAGAATTCTTAAATGTCCAGGTGGTGCCCAGTAGCCCTTATCTGGCCAAACTAACCCATTATAGTTACCTGGTGAGTACCCCGAGAAGTGTCTGTCCGTCTGTACTCAGGGTGTGTATTGTTCACGGGGGGGGGGGGTTATCCTGTATAGTGGGGGTGTAATATACTGTAGTCAGAAGGGGTTATACTGTATAGGGGTGTGTAGTATAATGTAGTCAGGAGGAGTTACACTGTATAGGGGTGTAGTATAATGTAGTCAGGAGGAGTTACACTGTATAGGGGTGTAGTATAATGTAGTCAGGAGAGGTTATACTGTATAGGGGTGTAGTATACTGTAGTCAGGAGGGGTTACACTGTATAGTGGGGGTGTAGTATACTGTAGTCAGAAGGGGTTACACTATATAGTGGGGGTGTAGTATAATGTAGTCAGGAGAGGTTACACTATATAGTGGGGGTGTAATATACTGTAGTCAGGAGGGGTTACACTGTATAGTGGGTGTGTAGTATAATGTAGTCAGGAGAGGTTATACTGTATAGGGGTGTAGTATACTGTAGTCAGGAGGGGTTACACTGTATAGTGGGGGTGTAGTATAATGTAGTCAGGAGAGGTTACACTATATAGTGGGGTGTGGTATATACTGTAGTCAGGAGGGGTTACACTGTATAGCGGGGGTGTAGTATAATGTAGTCAGGAGGGGTTATACTGTATAGGGGTGTAGTATACTGTAGTCAGGAGGGGTTATACTGTATAGGGGGGGTGTAGTATACTGTAGTCAGGAGGGGTTATACTGTATAGGGGTGTAGTATACTGTAGTCAGGAGGGGTTACACTGTATAGGGGTGTAGTATACTGTAGTCAGGAGGGGTTATACTATATAGGGGTGTGTAGTATAATGTAGTCAGGAGGGGTTACAATATAGGGGTGTGTAGTATACTGTAGTCAGGAGAGGTTACACTGTATAGTGGGGGGTGTAGTATACTGTAGTCAGGAGGGGTTATACTGTATAGGGGTGTGTAGTATAATGTAGTCAGGAGGGGTTACACTGTATAGGGGTGTAGTATACTGTAGTCAGGAGGGGTTACACTGTATAGTGGGGGTTGTAGTATACTGTAGTCAGGAGGGGTTACACTATATAGTGGGGGGGTGTAGTATACTGTAGTCAGGAGGGGTTACAATATAGGGGTGTAGTATACTGTAGTCAGGAGAGGTTACACTGTATAGTGGGGGGTGTAGTATACTGTAGTCAGGAGAGGTTACACTCTATAGTGGAGGTGTAGTATACTGTAGTCAGGAGGGGTTACACTGTATAGGGGTGTAGTATACTGTAGTCAGGAGGGGTTACACTGTATAGTGGGGGTTGTAGTATACTGTAGTCAGGAGGGGTTACACTCTATAGTGGCGGTGTAGTATACTGTAGTCAGGAGGGGTTACCCTGTATAGGGGTGTGTAGTATACTGTAGTCAGGAGGGGTTACACTGTATAGGGGTGTGTAGTATAATGTAGTCAGGAGAGGTTACACTCTATAGTGGAGGTGTAGTATACTGTAGTCAGGAGGGGTTATACTGTATAGGGGTGTGTAGTATAATGTAGTCAGGAGGGGTTACACTCTATAGTGGAGGTGTAGTATACTGTAGTCAGGAGGGGTTACACTGTATAGTGGGGGTGTAGTATACTGTAGTCAGGAGGGGTTATACTGTATAGGGGTGTAGTATACTGTAGTCAGGAGGGGTTACACTCTATAGTGGGGGTGTAGTATACTGTAGTCAGGAGGGGTTATACTGTATAGTGTAGTGTGTAGTATACTGTAGTCAGGAGGGGTTACACTGTATAGGGGTGTGTAGTATAATGTAGTCAGGAGGGGTTACACTGTATAGTGTAGTGTGTAGTATAATGTAGTCAGGAGGGGTTATACTGTATAGGGGGGTGTAGTATACTGTAGTCAGGAGGGGTTATACTGTATAGGGGTGTAGTATACTGTAGTCAGGAGGGGTTACACTCTATAGTGGGGGTTGTAGTATACTGTAGTCAGGAGGGGTTACACTGTATAGTGGGGGTGTAGTATACTGTAGTCAGGAGGGGTTACACTGTATAGTGGGGGGTGTAGTATAATGTAGTCAGGAGGGGGTTACACTGTATAGTGGGGGTGTAATATACTGTAGTCAGGAGGGGTTACACTGTATAGTTGGGGTGTGTAGTATACTGTAGTCAGGAGGGGTTACACTGTATAGTTGGGGTGTGTAGTATACTGTAATCAGGAGGGGTTACACTGTATAGTGGGGGGTGTAATATACTGTAGTCAGGAGGGGTTACACTGTATAGTTGGGGTGTGTAGTATACTGTAGACAGGAGGGGTTACAATATAGGGGTGTAGTATACTGTAGTCAGGAGAGGTTACACTGTATAGTGGGGGGTGTAGCATACTGTAGTCAGAGGGGGTTACACTGTATAGTGGGGGTGTAGTATATTGTAGGCAGGAGGGGTTACACTGTATAGTGGGGGTGTAGTATACTGTAGTCAGGAGGGGTTACACTGTATAGTGGGGGTGTAATATACTGTAGTCAGGAGGGGTTACACTGTATAGTGGGGGTGTAATATACTGTAGTCAGAGGGGGTTACACTCTATAGTTGGGGTGTAGTATAATGTAGTCAGGAGAGGTTACACTCTATAGTGGGGTGTAGTATAATGTAGTCAGGAGGGGTTACACTGTATAGCGGGGGTGTAGTATACTGTAGTCAGAGGGGGTTACACTGTATAGTGGGGGGTGTAGTATACTGTAGTCAGAAGGGGTTATACTATATAGGGGTGTGTAGTATAATGTAGTCAGGAGGGGTTACAATATAGGGGTGTGTAGTATAATGTAGTCAGGAGGGGTTACACTGTATAGTGGGGGTGTAGTATACTGTAGTCAGGAGGGGTTACACTGTATAGTGGGGGTGTAATATACTGTAGTCAGGAGGGGTTACAATATAGGGGTGTAGTATACTGTAGTCAGGAGGGGTTACACTGTATAGTGGGGGTGTAATATACTGTAGTCAGGAGGGGTTACACTGTATAGTGGGGGTGTGTAGTATAATGTAGTCAGGAGGGGTTACAATATAGGGGTGTAGTATACTGTAGTCGGGAGAGGTTACACTGTATAGTGGGGGGTGTAATATACTGTAGTCAGGAGGGGTTACACTGTATAGTGGGGGTGTAATATACTGTAGTCAGGAGGGGTTACAATATAGGGGTGTAGTATACTGTAGTCAGGAGGGGTTACACTGTATAGTGGGGGTGTAATATACTGTAGTCAGGAGGGGTTACACTGTATAGTGGGGGTGTAATATACTGTAGTCAGGAGGGGTTACAATATAGGGGTGTAGTATACTGTAGTCAGGAGAGGTTACACTGTATAGTGGGGGGTGTAGCATACTGTAGTCAGAGGGGGTTACACTGTATAGTGGGGGGTGTAGTATACTGTAGTCAGGAGGGGTTACACTGTATAGTGGGGGTGTAATATACTGTAGTCAGGAGGGGGTTACACTGTATAGTGGGAGTGTAATATACTGTAGTCAGGAGGGGTTACACTGTATAGTGGGGGTGTAGTATACTGTAGTCAGGAGGGGTTACACTGTATAGTGGGGGTGTAGTATAATGTAGTCAGGAGGGGGTTACACTGTATAGTGGGGGTGTAATATACTGTAGTCAGGAGGGGTTACACTGTATAGTTGGGGTGTGTAGTATAATGTAGTCAGGAGGGGTTACACTGTGTAGTTGGGGTGTGTAGTATACTGTAGTCAAGAGGGGTTACAATATAGGGGTGTAGTATACTGTAGTCAGGAGAGGTTACAATGTATAGTGGGGGGTGTAGCATACTGTAGTCAGAGGGGGTTACACTGTATAGCGGGGGTGTAGTATACTGTAGGCAGGAGGGGTTACACTGTATAGCGGGGGTGTAGTATACTGTAGTCAGGAGGGGTTACACTGTATAGTGGGGGGTGTAGTATAATGTAGTCAGGAGGGGTTACACTCTATAGTGGAGGTGTAGTATACTGTAGTCAGGAGGGGTTACACTGTATAGTGTAGTGTGTAGTATAATGTAGTCAGGAGGGGTTATACTGTATAGGGGGGGGTGTAGTATACTGTAGTCAGGAGGGGTTATACTGTATAGGGGTGTAGTATACTGTAGTCAGGAGGGGTTACACTCTATAGTGGGGGTGTAGTATACTGTAGTCAGGAGGGGTTACACTGTATAGTGTAGTGTGTAGTATACTGTAGTCAGGAGGGGTTACACTGTATAGTGTAGTGTGTAGTATACTGTAGTCAGGAGGGGTTACACTCTATAGTGGAGGTGTAGTATACTGTAGTCAGGAGGGGTTACACTGTATAGTGTAGTGTGTAGTATAATGTAGTCAGGAGGGGTTATACTGTATAGGGGGGGGTGTAGTATACTGTAGTCAGGAGGGGTTATACTGTATAGGGGTGTAGTATACTGTAGTCAGGAGGGGTTACACTGTATAGTTGGGGTGTGTAGTATACTGTAGTCAGGAGGGGTTACAATATAGGGGTGTAGTATACTGTAGTCAGGAGAGGTTACACTGTATAGTGGGGGGTGTAGCATACTGTAGTCAGAGGGGGTTACACTGTATAGTGGGGGTGTAGTATACTGTAGTCAGGAGGGGTTACACTGTATAGTGGGGGTGTGTAGTATAATGTAGTCAGGAGGGGTTACACTCTATAGTGGGGTGTAGTATAATGTAGTCAGAGGGGGTTACACTGTATAGTGGGGGGTGTAGTATACTGTAGTCAGAAGGGGTTATACTGTATAGGGGTGTGTAGTATAATGTAGTCAAGAGGGGTTACAATATAGGGGTGTGTAGTATAATGTAGTCAGGAGGAGTTACACTGTATAGTGGGGGGGTGTAATATACTGTAGTCAGGAGGGGTTACACTGTATAGTGGGGGTGTAATATAATGTAGTCAGGAGGGGTTACACTGTATAGTGGGGGTGTAATATAATGTAGTCAGGAGGGGGTTACACTGTATAGTGGGGGTGTAATATACTGTAGTCAGGAGGGGTTACACTGTATAGTGGGGGTGTAATATACTGTAGTCAGGAGGGGTTACACTGTATAGCGGGGGTGTAGTATACTGTAGTCAGGAGAGGTTACACTGTATAGAGGGGGGTGTAGTATACTGTAGTCAGAAGGGGTTACACTGTATAGTGGGGGGTGTAGTATACTGTAGTCAGGAGGGGTTACACTGTATAGTGGGGGTGTAGTATAATGTAGTCAGGAGGGGTTATACTGTATAGGGGTGTGTAGTATACTGTAGTCAGGAGGGGTTACACTGTATAGTGGGGGGTGTAATATACTGTAGTCAGGAGGGGTTACACTGTATAGTGGGGGTGTAGTATAATGTAGTCAGGAGGGGTTACACTGTATAGTGGGGGGTGTAATATACTGTAGTCAGGAGGGGTTACAATATAGGGGTGTAGTATACTGTAGTCAGGAGAGGTTACACTGTATAGTGGGGGGTGTAGTATACTGTAGTCAGGAGGGGTTACACTGTATAGTTGGGAGTGTAATATACTGTAGTCAGGAGGGGTTACACTGTATAGCGGGGGTGTAGTACACTGTATTCAGGAGAGGTTACACTGTATAGCGGGGGTGTAGTATACTGTAGTCAGGAGGGGTTACACTGTATAGTGGGGGTTGTAGTATACTGTAGTCAGGAGGGGTTACACTGTATAGTGGGGGTGTAGTATAATGTAGTCAGGAGGGGTTACACTCTATAGTGGAGGTGTAGTATACTGTAGTCAGGAGGGGTTACACTGTATAGTGTAGTGTGTAGTATAATGTAGTCAGGAGGGGTTACACTGTATAGGGGGGGTGTAGTATACTGTAGTCAGGAGGGGTTATACTGTATAGGGGTGTAGTATACTGTAGTCAGGAGGGGTTATACTGTATAGGGGGGGTGTAGTATACTGTAGTCAGGAGGGGTTATACTGTATAGGGGTGTAGTATACTGTAGTCAGGAGGGGTTACACTCTATAGTGGGGGTGTAGTATACTGTAGTCAGGAGGGGTTACACTGTATAGTGTAGTGTGTAGTATACTGTAGTCAGGAGGGGTTACACTGTATAGTGTAGTGTGTAGTATACTGTAGTCAGGAGGGGTTACACTCTATAGTGGAGGTGTAGTATACTGTAGTCAGGAGGGGTTACACTCTATAGTGGAGGTGTAGTATACTGTAGTCAGGAGGGGTTACACTGTATAGTGTAGTGTGTAGTATAATGTAGTCAGGAGGGGTTATACTGTATAGGGGGTGTAGTATACTGTAGTCAGGAGGGGTTATACTGTATAGGGGTGTAGTATACTGTAGTCAGGAGGGGTTACACTCTATAGTGGGGGTGTAGTATACTGTAGTCAGGAGGGGTTACACTGTATAGTGTAGTGTGTAGTATAGTGTAGTCAGGAGGGGTTACAATATAGGGGTGTGTAGTATACTGTAGTCAGGAGGGGTTACAATAAAGGGGTGTAGAATACTGTAGTCAGGAGAGGTTACACTGTATAGTGGGGGGTGTAGCATACTGTAGTCAGGAGGGGTTACACTGTATAGTGTAGTGTGTAGTATAATGTAGTCAGGAGGGGTTATACTGTATAGGGGGGGTGTAGTATACTGTAGTCAGGAGGGGTTATACTGTATAGGGGTGTAGTATACTGTAGTCAGGAGGGGTTACACTGTATAGTGGGGGGTGTAGTATACTGTAGTCAGGAGGGGTTACACTCTATAGTGGGGGTGTAGTATACTGTAGTCAGGAGGGGTTACACTGTATAGTGTAGTGTGTAGTATACTGTAGTCAGGAGGGGTTACACTGTATAGTGTAGTGTGTAGTATACTGTAGTCAGGAGGGGTTACACTCTATAGTGGAGGTGTAGTATACTGTAGTCAGGAGGGGTTACACTGTATAGTGTAGTGTGTAGTATAATGTAGTCAGGAGGGGTTATACTGTATAGGGGGGTGTAGTATACTGTAGTCAGGAGGGGTTACACTCTATAGTGGGGGTGTAGTATACTATAGTCAGGAGGGGTTACACTGTATAGTGTAGTGTGTAGTATACTGTAGTCAGGAGGGGTTACAATATAGGGGTGTGTAGTATACTGTAGTCAGGAGGGGTTACAATAAAGGGGTGTAGAATACTGTAGTCAGGAGAGGTTACACTGTATAGTGGGGGGTGTAGCATACTGTAGTCAGGAGGGGGTTACACTGTATAGTGGGGGTGTAATATACTGTAGTCAGGAGGGGTTACACTGTATAGTTGGGGTGTGTAGTATACTGTAGTCAGGAGGGGTTACAATATAGGGGTGTAGTATACTGTAGTCAGGAGAGGTTACACTGTATAGTTGGGGTGTGTAGTATACTGTAGTCAGGAGGGGGTTACACTGTATAGTGGGGGTGTAATATACTGTAGTCAGGAGGGGTTACACTGTGTAGTTGGGGTGTGTAGTATACTGTAGTCAGGAGGGGTTACAATATAGGGGTGTAGTATACTGTAGTCAGGAGGGGTTACACTGTATAGGGGTGTGTAGTATACTGTAGTCAGAGGGGGTTACACTGTATAGTGGGGGTGTAGTATACTGTAGTCAGGAGGGGTTACACTATATAGTGGGGGTGTGTAGTATAATGTAGTCAGGAGAGGTTACACTCTATAGTGGGGTGTAGTATAATGTAGTCAGAGGGGGTTACACTGTATAGCGGGGGTGTAGTATACTGTAGTCAGAGGGGGTTACACTGTATAGTGGGGGGTGTAGTATACTGTAGTCAGAAGGGGTTATACTGTATAGGGGTGTGTAGTATAATGTAGTCAGGAGGGGTTACAATATAGGGGTGTGTAGTATAATGTAGTCAGGAGGGGTTACAATATAGGGGTGTGTAGTATAATGTAGTCAGGAGGGGTTACACTGTATAGTGGGGGTGTAGTATACTGTAGTCAGGAGGAGTTACACTGTATAGTGGGGGTTTAATATACTGTAGTCAGGAGGGGTTACACTGTATAGTTGGGGTGTAGTATACTGTAGTCAGGAGGGGTTACACTGTATAGTGGGGGTGTAGTATACTGTAGTCAGGAGGGGTTACACTGTATAGTGGGGGTGTAGTATACTGTAGTCAGGAGGGGTTACACTGTATAGTGGGGGGTGTAATATACTGTAGTCAGGAGGGGTTACAATATAGGGGTGTAGTATACTGTAGTCAGGAGAGGTTACACTGTATAGTGGGGGTGTAGTATAATGTAGTCAGGAGGGGTTACAATATAGGGGTGTAGTATACTGTAGTCAGGAGAGGTTACACTGTATAGTGGGGGGTGTAGTATACTGTAGTCAGGAGAGGTTACACTGTATAGTGGGGGTGTGTAGTATAATGTAGTCAGGAGGGGTTACAATATAGGGGTGTAGTATACTGTAGTCGGGAGAGGTTACACTGTATAGTGGGGGGTGTAGTATACTGTAGTCAGGAGGGGTTACACTGTATAGTGGGGGGTGTAGTATACTGTAGTCAGGAGGGGTTACACTGTATAGTGGGGGTGTAGTATACTGTAGTCAGGAGGAGTTACACTGTATAGTTGGGGGTGTAATATACTGTAGTCAGGAGGGGTTACACTGTATAGTGGGGGGTGTAATATACTGTAGTCAGGAGGGGTTACACTGTATAGTGGGGGTGTAGTATACTGTAGTCAGGAGGGGTTACACTATAGCGGTGTAGTATACTGAAGTCAGGAGAGGTTACACTGTATAGTGGGGGTGTAGTATACTGTAGTCAGGAGAGGTTACACTGTATATTGGGGGGTGTAATATACTGTAGTCAGGAGGGGTTACCCTGTATAGTGGGGGGTGTAGCATACTGTAGTCAGAGGGGGTTACACTGTATAGTGGGGGGTGTAGTATACTGTAGTCAGGAGGGGTTACACTGTATAGTGGGGGTGTAGTATACTGTAGTCAGGAGGGGTTACAATATAGGGGTGTAGTATACTGTAGTCAGGAGAGGTTACACTGTATATTGGGGGGTGTAGTATACTGTAGTCAGGAGGGGTTACACTGTATAGTTGGGAGTGTAATATACTGTAGTCAGGAGAGGTTACACTGTATAGCGGGGGTGTAGTACACTGTAGTCAGGAGAGGTTACACTGTATAGCGGGGGTGTAGTATAATGTAGTCAGGAGGGGTTACACTGTATAGTGGGGGGTGTAGTATAATGTAGTCAGGAGGGGTTACACTCTATATTGGGGTGTAGTATACTGTAGACAGGAGGGGTTACACTATAGGGGTGTAGTTTACAGTAGTCAGGAGGGGTTACACTGTATAGTGTAGTGTGTAGTATACTGTAGTCAGAGGGGGTTACACTGTGTAGTGGGGGTGTAGTATAATGTAGTCAGGAGGGGTTACACTGTATAGTGGGGGTGTGTAGTATACTGTAGTCAGGAGGGGTTACAATATAGGTGTGTAGTATAATGTAGTCAGGAGGGGTTACACTGTATAGTGGGGGTGTAATATACTGTAGTCAGGAGGGGTTACACTGTATAGTGGGGGTGTGTAGTATACTGTAGTCAGGAGGGGTTACAATATAGGGGTGTAGTATACTGTAGTCAGGAGGGGTTACACTATATAGTGGGGGGTGTAGTATAATGTAGTCAGGAGAGGTTACACTGTATAGTGGGGGGTGTAGTATACTGTAGTCAGGAGAGGTTACCCTGTATAGCGGGGGTGCATTATACTGTAGTCAGAAGGGGTTACACTGTATAGTGGGGGTGTAGTATACTGTAGTCAGGAGGGGTTACACTGTATAGTGGGGGGGTGTAGTATACTGTAGTCAGGAGGGGTTACACTGTTTAGTGGGGGGGGGGGGGGTGTAGTATACTGTAGTCAGAAGGGGTTATACTATATAGGGGTGTGTAGTATAATGTAGTCAGGAGGGGTTACAATATAGGGGTGTGTAGTATAATGTAGTCAGGAGGGGTTACACTGTATAGTGGGGGGTGTAGTATACTGTAGTCAGGAGGGGTTACACTGTATAGTGGGGGGTGTAGTATACTGTAGTCAGGAGGGGTTACACTGTATAGTGGGGGTGTAGTATACTGTAGTCAGGAGGGGTTACCCTGTATAGCGGGGGCGTAGTATACTGTAGTCAGGAGGGGTTACACTGTATAGCGGGGGTGTAGTATACTGTAGTCAGGAGGGGTTACACTGTATAGCGGGGGTGTAGTATACTGTAGTCAGGAGGGGTTATACTGTATAGACGGGGGTGTAGTATACTGTAGTCAGGAGGGGTTTACCCTGTATAGCGGGGGCGTAGTATACTGTAGTCAGGAGGGCGTTACACTGTATAGTGGGGGGTGTAGTATACTGTAGTCAGGAGAGGTTACACTGTATAGTGGGGGGTGTAATATACTGTAGTCAGGAGGGGGTTACACTGTATAGTGGGGGGTGTAGTATACTGTAGTCAGGAGGGGTTACACTGTATAGTGTGGGGTGTAGTATACTGTAGTCAGGAGGGGTTACACTGTATAGTGGGGGGTGTAGTATACTGTAGTCAGGAGGGGTTACACTGTATAGTGGGGGTGTAGTATACTGTAGTCAGGAGGGGTTACCCTGTATAGAGGGGCGTAGTATACTGTAGTCAGGAGGGGTTACACTGTATAGCGGGGGTGTAGTATACTGTAGTCAGGAGGGGTTACACTGTATAGCGGGGGTGTAGTATACTGTAGTCAGGAGGGGTTACACTGTATAGCGGGGGTGTAGTATACTGTAGTCAGGAGGGGTTACACTGTATAGTGGGGGGTGTAGTATACTGTAGTCAGGAGGGGTTACACTGTATAGCGGGGGTGTAGTATACTGTAGTCAGGAGGGGTTACACTGTATAGCGGGGGTGTAGTATACAGTAGTCAGGAGGGGTTACACTGTATAGTGTGGGGTGTAGTATACTGTAGTCAGGAGGGGTTACACTGTATAAGGGGGGGTGTAGTATACTGTAGTCAGGAGGGGTTACACTGTATAGTGGGGGGTGTAATATACTGTAGTCAGGAGGGGTTACACTGTATAGTGTAGTGTGTAGTATACTGTAGTCAGAAGGGGTTACACTATAGGGGGTGTAGTATACTGTAGTCAGGAGGGGTTACACTGTATAGTGGGGGTGTAATATACTGTAGTCAGGAAAGGGTTACACTGTACAGTGGGGGTCTACTATACTCTAGTCAGGAGGGGTTACCCTGTATAGCGGGGGTGTAGTATACTGTAGTCAGAGGGGGTTACACTGTATAGTGGGGGTGTAGTATACTGTAGTCGGAGGGGGTTACACTGTATAGCGGGGGTGTAGTATACTGTAGTCGGAGGGGTTACACTGTAAAGTGGGGAGGGTGTAGTATACTGTAGTCAGAGGGGGTTACACTGTATAGCGGGGGTGTAGTATACTGTAGTCGGAGGGGGTTACACTGTATAGCGGGGGTGTAGTATACTGTAGTCGGAGGGGGTTACACTGTATAGCGGGGGTGTAGTATACTGTAGTCGGAGGGGTTACACTGTAAAGTGGGGAGGGTGTAGTATACTGTAGTCGGAGGGGTTACACTGTAAAGTGGGGAGGGTGTAGTATACTGTAGTCGGAGGGGTTCCACTGTAAAGTGGGGAGGGTGTAGTATACTGTAGTCAGGAGGGGTTACACTGTATAGTGTGGGGTGTAGTATACTGTAGTCAGGAGGGGTTACACTGTATAGTGTGGGGTGTAGTATAATGTAGTCAGGAGGGGTTACACTGTATAGTGTGGGGTGTAGTATACTGTAGTCAGGAGGGGTTACACTGTATAGTGTGGGGTGTAGTATACTGTAGTCAGGAGGGGTTACACTGTATAGCGGGGGTGTAGTATACTGTAGTCGGAGGGGGTTACACTGTATAGCGGGGGTGTAGTATACTGTAGTCGGAGGGGGTTACACTGTATAGCGGGGGTGTAGTATACTGTAGTCGGAGGGGGTTACACTGTATAGCGGGGGTGTAGTATACTGTAGTCGGAGGGGGTTACACTGTATAGTGGGGAGGGTGTAGTATACTGTAGTCGGAGGGGGTTACACTGTAAAGTGGGGAGGGTGTAGTATACAGTAGTCAGGAGGGGTTACTCTGTATAGTAGGGAGGGTGTAGTATACTGTAGTCAGGATCGGTTACACTGTGTAGTGGGGGTGTAGTATAATGTAGTCAGGAGGGGTTACACTGTATATTGGGGGTGTGTTGTATACAGTAGTCAGGAGGGGTTACACTGTGTGGGTTATGTACTATGCATGGGTGTGTTATTTTACACTATTTTACTTAGGGTGTCAGGGCCCTATTACTATTTAAGCCAACGCCAGTAATGATGTGATTAGAGGAGAAATCTCAGTCTTTCCTTTATAACCTGTTCTCTGTGTATAATCCATTCCTGGCTTTGGCTCAAAAAAATCTGTCAGATAATCTGTTGGTGCAATAGGGCCCTTATACTGTATGGGGTATGTTGGGGGGGGGGGGGGGGGGCAGGGATATTACACTGTATGGGGTATGTTGGGGGGGGAGGGATATTACACTGTATGGGGTATGTTGGGGAGGGTGTTACACTGTATGGGGTATGTTGGGGGGGTACACTGTATGGGGTATTACACTGTTAGGGGGTATGTTGGGGGGATTTTACACTGTATGGGGTATGTTGGGGGAGGTTACACTGTATGGGGTATGTTGGGGAGGATGTTGCACTGTATGGGGTATGTTGGGGAGGATGTTACACTGTATGGGGTATGTTGGTGGGGTGTTACACTGTATGGGGTATGTTGGGGAGGATGTTACACTGTATGGGGTATGTTGGGGAGGATGTTACACTGTATGGGGTATGTTGGGGAGGATGTTACACTGTATGGGGTATGTTGGGGAGGGGGTGTGGTGTTACACTGTATGGGGTATGTTGGGGAGGGGGTGTGGTGTTACACTGTATGGGGTATGTTGGTGGGGTGTTACACTGTATGGGGTATGTTGGTGGGGTGTTACACTGTATGGGGTATGTTGGGGAGGATGTTACACTGTATGGGGTATGTTGGGGAGGATGTTACACTGTATGGGGTATGTTGGGGAGGATGTTGCACTGTATGGGGTATGTTGGGGAGGGATATTACACTGTATGGGGTATGTTGGGGAGGATGTTACACTGTATGGGGTATGTTGGGGGAGGTTACACTGTATGGGGTATGTTGGGGAGGATGTTACACTGTATGGGGTATGTTGGGGAGGGGGTGTGGTGTTACACTGTATGGGGTATGTTGGGGAGGGGGTGTGGTGTTACACTGTATGGGGTATGTTGGTGGGGTGTTACACTGTATGGGGTATGTTGGGGAGGATGTTACACTGTATGGGGTATGTTGGGGAGGATGTTACACTGTATGGGGTATGTTGGGGAAGATGTTGCACTGCATGGGGTATGTTGGGGAGGATGTTACACTGTATGGGGTATGTTGGGGGAGGTTACACTGTATGGGGTATGTTGGGGAGGGATATTACACTGTATGGGGTATGTTGGGGAGGGTGTTACACTGTATGGGGTATGTTGGGGAGGGATATTACACTGTATGGGGTATATTGTGGAGGGTGTTACACTGTATGGGGTATGTTGGGGAGGATGTTTCACTGTATGAGGTATGTTGAGGAGGATGTTACACTGTATGGGGTATGTTGGGGAGGATGTTACACTGTATGGGGTATGTTGGGGAGGATGTTACACTGTATGGGGTATGTTGGGGAGGGATATTACACTGTATGGGGTATGTTGGGGAGGGTGTTACACTATGGGGTATGTTGGGGAGGGGGTGTGGTGTTACACTGTATGGGGTATGTTGGGGAGGGGGTGTGCTGTTACACTGTATGGGGTATGTTGGGGAGGATGTTACACTGTATGGGGTATGTTGGGGAGGATGTTACACTGTATGGGGTATGTTGGGGAGGATGTTACACTGTATGGGGTATGTTGAGGAGGATGTTACACTGTATGGGGTATGTTGGGGAGGATGTTACACTGTATGGGGTATGTTGGGGAGGATGTTACACTGTATGGGGTATGTTGGGGAGGATGTTACACTGTATGGGGTATGTTGGGGAGGGGGTGTGGTGTTACACTGTATGGGGTATGTTGGTGGGGTGTTACACTGTATGGGGTATGTTGGGGTAGGGGTGTGGTGTTACACTGTATGGGGTATGTTGGTGGGGTGTTACACTGTATGGGGTATGTTGGGGAGGATGTTACACTGTATGGGGTATGTTGGGGAGGATGTTACACTGTATGGGGTATGTTGGGGAGGATGTTGCACTGTATGGGGTATGTTGGGGAGGATGTTACACTGTATGGGGTATGTTGGGGAGGATGTTACACTGTATGGGGTATGTTGGGGAGGATGTTGCACTGTATGGGGTATGTTGGGGAGGGATATTACACTGTATGGGGTATGTTGGGGAGGATGTTACACTGTATGGGGTATGTTGGGGAGGATGTTGCACTGTATGGGGTATGTTGGGGAGGATGTTACACTGTATGGGGTATGTTGGGGAGGATGTTACACTGTATGGGGTATGTTGGGGGAGGTTACACTGTATGGGGTATGTTGGGGAGGATGTTACACTGTATGGGGTATGTTGGGGAGGGGGTGTGGTGTTACACTGTATGGGGTATGTTGGGGAGGGGGGGTGCTGTTACACTGTATGGGGTATGTTGGGGAGGATGTTACACTGTATGGGGTATGTTGGGGAGGGATATTACACTGTATGGGGTATGTTGGGGAGGATGTTACACTGTATGGGGTATGTTGGGGAGGATGTTACACTGTATGGGGTATGTTGGGGAGGATGTTACACTGTATGGGGTATGTTGGGGAGGATGTTACACTGTATGGGGTATGTTGGGGAGGATGTTACACTGTATGGGTATGTTGGGGAGGATGTTACACTGTATGGGGTATGTTGGGGGAGGTTACACTGTATGGGGTATGTTGGGGAGGGATATTACACTGTATGGGGTATATTGTGGAGGGTGTTACACTGTATGGGGTATGTTGGGGAGGGGGTGTGGTGTTGCACTGTATAGGGTATGTTGGTGGGGTGTTACACTGTATGCGGTATGTTGGGGTAGGGGTGGGGTGTTACACTGTATGGGGTATGTTGGGGAGGGTGTTACACTGTATGGGGTATGTTGGGGAGGGGGTGTGGTGTTGCACTGTATGAGGTATGTTGGGGAGGGGGTGTGGTGTTACACTGTATGGGGTATGTTGGGGAGGGGGTGTGCTGTTACACTGTATGGGGTATGTTGGGGAGGATGTTACACTGTATGGGGTATGTTGGGGAGGATGTTACACTGTATGGGGTATGTTGGGGAGGATGTTACACTGTATGGGGTATGTTGGGGAGGATGTTACACTGTATGGGGTATGTTGGGGAGGATGTTACACTGTATGGGGTATGTTGGGGAGGATGTTACACTGTATGGGGTATGTTGGGGAGGATGTTACACTGTATGGGGTATGTTGGGGGAGGTTACACTGTATGGGGTATGTTGGGGAGGGATATTACACTGTATGGGGTATATTGTGGAGGGTGTTACACTGTATGGGGTATGTTGGGGAGGGGGTGTGGTGTTGCACTGTATAGGGTATGTTGGTGGGGTGTTACACTGTATGCGGTATGTTGGGGTAGGGGTGGGGTGTTACACTGTATGGGGTATGTTGGGGAGGGTGTTACACTGTATGGGGTATGTTGGGGAGGGGGTGTGGTGTTGCACTGTATGAGGTATGTTGGGGAGGGGGTGTGGTGTTACACTGTGGTATGTTGGGGAGGGGGTGTGGTGTTACACTGTATGGGGTATGTTGGGGTAGGGGTGGGGTGTTGCACTGTATGGGGTATGTTGGGGGAGGTTACACTGTATGGGGTATGTTGGGGGAGGTTACACTGTATGGGGTATGTTGGGGAGGGGGTGTGGTGTTACACTGTATGGGGTATGTTGGGGGAGGGGGTGTGGTGTTGCACTGTATGGGGTATGTTGGAGGGGGGAGGGTGTCAGGCACCGCACATGTGTCGGTCACTGACCGGTCTTGTTCTTTGCGCCTAGGTAATCTCTAAGGGGAAAATTGTAAAGTTTGATACAGTAAAGAGGTTCCACGAGTCCATATCCCAGAACCTGAACATCCAGGTTACAGCCGACATGGTGCCTTCTATCCGCCTCCTCGCCTATTTCATCATCACCGGAGACACCACCGCCGAGATCGTGGCCGATTCCATCTGGGTGGATGTCAAGGAGAAGTGTGTTAATAACCAGAAGGTGAAAGGAGGTGCTGTGCAGTGTGGGGGGGGGGAGGCCATGTAGTGGGCGGGGCCTGGGGGGTTCTGCGCAGTTGGGGGTGTTCTGTGCAGTGGGCAGGGAGGGGCCTGGGGGGGTTCTGTGCAGTGGGGGGGGGGGGAGGCCATGTAGTGGGCGGGGCCTGGGGGGTTCTGCGCAGTTGGGGGTGTTCTGTGCAGTGGGCAGGGAGGGGCCTGGGGGGGGTTCTGTGCAGTGGGTGGGGAGGGGCCCCGGGGGGCTCTGTGCAGTGGGCGGGGAGGGGCCCGGGGGGGTGGTTTTGTGCAGTGGGCGAGGAGGGGTCGGGGGGCTCTGTGCAGTGGGCGGGTGGGGAAGGGCCCAGGGTGGGGGGGGGGGGGTCTGTGCAGTGGGTGGGGAGTGGTCCGGAGGCTTTGTGCAGAGGGTGGGGTGGGGCCCCGGGGGGTTCCGTGCAGTGGGCAGGTGGGGAAGGGCCCGGGGGTGGGGGGGCTCTGTGCAGTGGGTGGGGAGGGGCCCCGCGGGGTTCCGTGCAGTGGGTGGGGAAGGGCCAGGGCGTGGGGGGGGGGGGGCTCTGTGGGTGGGGAGGGGCCCCGGGGGGCTTTGTGTAGTGGGTGGGGAGGGGCCCCGGGGGGCTCTGTGCAGTGGGTGGGGAGGGGCCCCGGGGGGCTCTGTGCAGTGGGTGGGGAGGGGCCCCGGGGGGCTCTGTGCAGTGGGTGGGGAGGGGCCCGGGGGGGCTCTGTGCAGTGGGTGGGGAGGGGCCCCGGGGGGGCTCTGTGCAGTGGGTGGGGAGGGGCCCCGGGGGGGCTCTGTGCAGTGGGTGGGGAGGGGCCCCGGGGGGGCTCTGTGCAGTGGGTGGGGAGGGGCCCCGGTGGGCTCTGTGCAGTGGTTGGGGAGGGGCCCCGGGGGGCTCTGTGCAGTGGGTGGGGAGGGGCCCGGGGGGGGCTCTGTGCAGTGGGTGGGGAGGGGCCCGGGGGGGCTCTGTGCAGTGGGTGGGGAGGGGCCCGGGGGGGCTCTGTGCAGTGGGTGGGGAGGGGCGCCGGGGGGGCTCTGTGCAGTGGGTGGGGAGGGGCCCGGGGGGGCTCTGTGCAGTGAGTGGGGAGGGGCCTGGGGGGGCTCTGTGCAGTGGGTGGGGAGGGGCCCGGGGGGGCTCTGTGCAGTGAGTGGGGAGGGGCCCGGGGGGGCTCTGTGCAGTGGGTGGGG
The DNA here is from genome assembly GCF_027789765.1 of Dendropsophus ebraccatus. Classification (NCBI taxonomy): domain Eukaryota; kingdom Metazoa; phylum Chordata; class Amphibia; order Anura; family Hylidae; genus Dendropsophus; species Dendropsophus ebraccatus. The sequence continues at coordinate 1,637,763 of NC_091463.1, forward strand.
AGGGGCCCCGGGGGCGCTGTAGTTACTTGGTGCTGATTGCCTCTAGGTTGACCTGTCGACGCCATCAGGAGACTTTAAGCCCAAGGAGTCGGTGCAGCTGACGGTCCGGGCGCAGAGCGGCTCCGTAGTCGCCCTGTCCGCTGTAGACGTCTCCATCTATGATGTCACTAAGAAGACGCAGAGACCTCTGGAGCGGGTAAGAGACTTCTCACAGCTGAGGATTTGTTGCAGTGTCTCCTCTGTGGTGTGGCCCCTCAGCTGTAAGCTGTTCCTCTGGATGTTGTCAGGTTCTCAGGACCCTCGAGGAGAGCGACCTGGGCTGCGGCGCGGGGGCCGGTGAGAATAACGCCGACGTGTTCAAGAGATCCGGACTGACATTCATCACCAACGCCAACATCCAGGCGTCTCACAGCACAGGTAGCCGAGGAGGATGGGGGTTGTAGTGTCTGTACTGGAGGATAGAGACTATAGCCATGTGTCCCCGCCCTCATCCTGGAGGCAGCCAATCACAGCCCAGCGCTCGCTGCTCTGGAGATGGTGAATGCGGCTGCCACAGACCTCTCTTTCCTGCTCACATTCCGATTTCTCCCTCACAGAACAGACGTGTAACGAGAAACTACGGAGGAAACGTTCCGACCTGGGAGCCGAGATCCTGAGACAAGGTGAGTGACCTAATGATGTCACCGCGTGTGCCCGCCCCCTGATGATGTCACCGCGTGTGCCCGCCCCCTGATGATGTCACCGCTTGTGCCCGCGCCCTGAGGATGTCATGGTGTGTGCCCGCCCCTGATGATGTCACCGCGGGTGCCCACCCCCTGATTATGTCACCGCGTGTGCCCGCCCCCTGATTATGTCACTGTGAGTACCTGCCCCCCCATGTCACGTGTGTGTGCCCGCCCCCTCTGATACCTCGTGTGCCCGCCCCTTTGATGATGTCACTGTGTGCCTCCAATGTCACCGCGTGTGCCCGCCCCCTATCATACCTCGTGTGCCCGCCCCTCTGATGATGTCACTGTGTGCCTCCAATGTCACTGCGTGTGCCTGCCCCCTGAGGATTTCACCTTGAGTGCCCACCCCCCGATGATGTCAATGTGTGTGCCCACCCCCTGATGATGTCACCTCATGTGCCCACCCCCCTGATGATGTCAATTTGAGTGCCCGACCTCCTGATGATGTCACCCTGTGTATCTGCTGTTGCCCGGGGTGCTGGTGTTTTGGGGCGACTTGTCACAGAGAGCAGGAGTGGTAATACCCACCGCCGGACACACGGACCTTGGTAGAACTGGTGTGAGGTGCAGGTGCAGCCCCAGAGTCCCGACTTAATCAGTGATGTAACTCGAAAAGCTTCCGTGCAATACACAATGTAGTAACAATACTCCAGTACAACACTATGGATAGACTCTAAAAGCTACTAGAAGGTGAGGGCGGTGTAGGGGTCGGGATGTGTGTGAGGGGAGTGTAGGGGCCGGGATGTGTGTGAGGGCGGTGTAGGGGCCGGGATGTGTGTGAGGGGAGTGTAGGGGCCGGGATGTGTGTGAGGGCGGTGTAGGGGCCGGGATGTGTGTGAGGATAGTGTAGGGGCCGGGATGTGTGTGAGGGGAGTGTAGGGGCCGGGATGTGTGTGAGGGCGGTGTAGGGGCCGGGATGTGTGTGAGGGGAGTGTAGGGGCCGGGATGTGTGTGAGGGCTGTGTAGGGGCCGGGATGTGTGTGAGGATAGTGTAGGGGCCGTGATGTGTGTGAGGGCGGTGTAGGGGCCGTGATGTGTGTGAGGGCGGTGTAGGGGCCGTGATGTGTGTGAGGCCGGTGTAGGGGCCGTGATGTGTTTGAGGGCGGTGTAGGGGCCGGGATGTGTGTGAGGGCGGTGTAGGGGCCGTGATGTGTGTGAGGCCGGTGTAGGGGCCGTGATGTGTTTGAGGGCGGTGTAGGGGCCGTGATGTGTGTGAGGCCGGTGTAGGGGCCGGGATGTGTTTGAGGGCGGTGTAGGGGCCGGGATGTGTGTGAGGGCGGTGTAGGGGCCGGGATGTGTGTGAGGGCGGTGTAGGGGCCGGGATGTGTGTGAGGATAGTGTAGGGGCCGGGATGTGTGTGAGGGTGGTGTGAGGGCGGTGTAGGGGCCGGGATGTGTGTGAGGGTGGTGTAGGGGCCGTGATGTGTTTGAGGGCGGTGTAGGGGCCGGGATGTGTGTGAGGCCGGTGTAGGGGCCGTGATGTGTTTGAGGGCGGTGTAGGGGCCGGGATGTGTGTGAGGGCGGTGTAGGGGCCGGGATGTGTGTGAGGCCGGGATGTGTGTGAGGCTGGTATAGGGGCCGGGATGTGTTTGAGGGCGGTGTAGGGGCCGGGATGTGTGTGAGGGCGGTGTAGGGGCCGGGATGTGTGTGAGGGCGGTGTAGGGGCCGGGATGTGTGTGAGGATAGTGTAGGGGCCGGGATGTGTGTGAGGGGAGTGTAGGGGCCGGGATGTGTGTGAGGGCGGTGTAGGGGCCGGGATGTGTGTGAGGGCGGTGTAGGGGCCGGGATGTGTGTGAGGGCGGTGTAGGGGCCGGGATGTGTGTGAGGCCGGTGTAGGGGCCGGGATGTGTGTGAGGCCGGTGTAGGGGCCGGGATGTGTGTGAGGCCGGTGTAGGGGCCGGGATGTGTGTGAGGGCGATGTAGGGGCCGTGATGTGTGGGAGGATAGTGTAGGGGCCGGGATGTGTGTGAGGGCAGTGTAGGGGCCGGGATGTGTGTGAGGGTGGTGTGAGGGCGGTGTAGGGGCCGGGATGTGTGTGAGGGTGGTGTGAGGGCGGTGTAGGGGCCGGGATGTGTGTGAGGGCGGTGTAGGGGCCGGGATGTGTGTGAGGGCGGTGTAGGGGCCGGGATGTGTGTGAGGGCGGTGTAGGGGCCGGGATGTGTGTAAGGGGAGTGTAGGGGCCGGGATGTGTGTGAGGATAGTGTAGGGGCCGGGATGTGTGTGAGGGCGGTGTAGGGGCCGGGATGTGTGTGAGGATGGTGTAGGGGCCGGGATGTGTGTGAGGGCGGTGTAGGGGCCGGGATGTGTGTGAGGGCGGTGTAGGGGCCGGGATGTGTGTGAGGATAGTGTAGGGGCCGGGATGTGTGTGAGGGGAGTGTAGGGGCCGGGATGTGTGTGAGGGCGGTGTAGGGGCCGGGATGTGTGTGAGGGGAGTGTAGGGGCCGGGATGTGTGTGAGGGGAGTGTAGGGGCCGGGATGTGTGTGAGGGCGGTGTAGGGGCCTGGATGTGTGTGAGGGCGGTGTAGGGGCCGGGATGTGTGTGAGGGGAGTGTAGGGGCCGGGATGTGTGTGAGGGCGGTGTAGGGGCCGGGATGTGTGTGAGGGGAGTGTAGGGGCCGGGATGTGTGTGAGGGCGGTGTAGGGGCCGGGATGTGTGTGAGGGCGGTGTAGGGGCCGGGATGTGTGTGAGGGGAGTGTAGGGGCCGGGATGTGTGTGAGGGGAGTGTAGGGGCCGGGATGTGTGTGAGGGCGGTGTAGGGGCCGGGATGTATGTGAGGGGAGTGTAGGGGCCGGGATGTGTGTGAGGGCGGTGTAGGGGCCGGGATGTGTGTGAGGGCGGTGTAGGGGCCGGGATGTGTGTGAGGGGAGTGTAGGGGCCGGGATGTGTGTGAGGGCGGTGTAGGGGCCGGGATGTGTGTGAGGGGAGTGTAGGGGCCGGGATGTGTGTGAGGGCGGTGTAGGGGCCGGGATGTGTGTGAGGGGAGTGTAGGGGCCGGGATGTGTGAGGGCGGTGTAGGGGCCGGGATGTGTGTGAGGGCGGTGTAGGGGCCGGGATGTGTGTGAGGGCGGTGTAGGGGCCGGGATGTGTGTGAGGGGAGTGTAGGGGCCGGGATGTGTGTGAGGGCGGTGTAGGGGCGTGTAGGGGCCGGGATGTGTGTGAGGGCGGTGTAGGGGCCGGGATGTGTGTGAGGGGAGTGTAGGGGCCGGGATGTGTGTGAGGGCGGTGTAGGGGCCGGGATGTGTGTGAGGGCGGTGTAGGGGCCGGGATGTGTGTGAGGGCGGTGTAGGGGCCGGGATGTGTGTGAGGGGAGTGTAGGGGCCGGGATGTGTGTGAGGGCGGTGTAGGGGCCGGGATGTGTGTGAGGGGAGTGTAGGGGCCGGGATGTGTGAGGGCGGTGTAGGGGCCGGGATGTGTGTGAGGGCGGTGTAGGGGCCGGGATGTGTGTGAGGGCGGTGTAGGGGCCGGGATGTGTGTGAGGGGAGTGTAGGGGCCGGGATGTGTGTGAGGGCGGTGTAGGGGCGTGTAGGGGCCGGGATGTGTGTGAGGGCGGTGTAGGGGCCGGGATGTGTGTGAGGGGAGTGTAGGGGCCGGGATGTGTGTGAGGGCGGTGTAGGGGCCGGGATGTGTGTGAGGGCGGTG
>NC_091463.1:1652129-1657129 GCF_027789765.1 Dendropsophus ebraccatus
TCTCACATACACTCTCTCTCACACACTCTCTCACTCTCTCTCACACACACTCTCTCTCACATACACTCTCTCTCACATACACTCTCTCACACACACTCTCTCTCACATACACACTTACTTCTTATCCTTGATTCCCCAGGGGGGGGTCACTAGTGAAGTCTCTGCTCCCAGTCAGCAGCCTGCAGCCCCTCCTCCTTTGCCCCGACTGCAGAGCTGTATACTGGAGGGAACAGATGTCACTGCTGGGAGGGAGGGGGAGGCAGGAGAGAGGAGAGGGGGCCCGCTGCATCTTCCTGTCACCTGGGAGAGCACACAGGCCGGAAGTCACCAGCTCCACACCAGCCTGGGAGCTGCTGAGGAGGGGGCCGGTCCATTGTGGAGGGAGGGGGGGATTCTGCAGCCCGGTCCACAGACAGTGCAGGGGGAGGAGGGCCTAATGATTTTAGTTAAAGCGTAACTGTAATTTCAGGGTCATTTTTCTGAAAACATTAAATATCAATAGTTCTAGCGATTTTAAGAAACTCTGTAATAGGTTTTATGTACTAAAAGAGTTTCCTTCTGTACTGAAAAAGCAATCTCCCAGCCTCCCCCCTCACTGCAGAAGAAGCAGGATTTCTGTCTCCATTATGTGGCTATGGAGAGGGGAGGGGCTGTGAGGAGTGAGTGAGCACGGAGCAGTCCTGCACAGCACAACACCCTGCAATCTTCTCTCAGTAAGTTCATAGATAAGCACTGACCTTTCTGTCCCCAGAATCCTGCGGTTTAGGTGCCCAGAGAGTCTACAAACAGCTGACCTTCATGTCACCTCTTCCTGCTCCCTCATCTCCCTCCCCCCTCCCCCCTCCATAGGCTTACAATGGAGAGAGCAGAGCCCGTCTTCACTGGCTTCTCTGTAATGAAGACGTGTTTGCCTGATAATGCACAGATAAGAAGTCAGGGGGGGGGGGGAGGCTGGGAGATTGCTTCCTGAGGACAGGAGGAGGCTTTTTGGGCTGATCTTATAATCGCTTATACTACTGATTTCTGCAATAAAAAAAACATGACAGTTACTCTTTAACCCCTTCCCGCATATGGACGTACCGGCACGTCCAAATCTGCATACAGTTCCTGCAGATGGACGTGCCGGTACGTCCACGGGATGACGGGCGCAGGAGCTGCACTCCTGTCATCCCCGGCGGGGCCCGGCTGTCAGTGATAGCCGGGCACCCGCCGCAACTGCCGAGATCCGGGCTGTGCCCGGATCCCGGCAGTTAACCCCTTAGTGACCGCCGATACGGCGGTCACTAATGGGCCGGCGCTGTACTGCATTTTATCTCCCCCCACCGTGAATCCAAGGCGGGGGGAGATGAAATAAGTCGATCAGACCCCAGATCAGCCCCCCTAGTGCCCCAGTCACTAATCCTCTCCCTCCCCGCGGCGGCCATCAGATCCAAGATGGCCGCCGCAATCACTGTGAACAGACTAATGTCTGTTCACAGTGATCAGAAAATAAAAATGAATGAAACACCCATGCTCTCTGCCACCGGAGGTAGCGGAGAGCATGGGGCAGTGATCGGGGACCCCCCCGTGTGGTCCCGGAACAGGCGATCAGCGGTATATACTATATACCGCTGATCGCCTGTTCCCAGTGCTGATCAGCACTTTTTATTCCCTGTCACCATAAATGATTGGTGACAGGGGATAAAAAGTGTCACCGTGCCCCCCCCCCCACCAAGTCACCCCCCCCCCCCCACCAAGTCACCCCCCTGCCCCTTATACATTACCTGCTCCTGGAGCTCCTTCCTCCTCGACTTCCAGGCTGGTAATGAAGTGCGCATGCGCTCCATAACCAGCCAACTCTGAAAATTTAAAGTGACAGAGACCAATTTGGTCTCTGTCACTGAACTATAATTACTGGGATAGAAAATATCCCAGTAATCATAGTAATACAGTGAAAATGAATGTATAAAGTACAAAAAGTGACAAACATACAAAAAAATAAAACACACACTTTTTATTATAGTAATAATTGCAGTTTACTCCCAAATTACCCCTAACCCCCCCAGATTACCCGTAACCACCGCACGTTGCCCGTAACCCCCCAGATTACACGTAACCACCGCATGTTGCCCGTAACCACCGCACGTTGCCCGTAACTATCGCACGTTGCCAGTGACCCCCTCCAGATTGTCCATAATCACCCCAAATTACATGTACCCACCCCAGATTACCTATAAGCACTTCAGTTTATCCGTAACAATCCCAGATTGTCTGTAACCCCCCCCCCCCAGGTTTCCCGTGACCACCCCAGGTTGCCCGTAATCATGCCAGATTACATGTAACCCCCCCAGATTGCACGCACAGCAGGTTGCCTCTGACCACCGCACGTTGCCTCTGACCACTGCACGTTGCCACTGACCACTTCACCTTGCCGCTAACCACCCCAAATTGCCAATGACCGCCTCCAGATTGCCCGTAACCACGCCAGATTACAGGTACCCACCTCAGATTACCTATGAGCACTTCAGTTTATCCGTAACCACCCCAGATTGTCCGTAACCACCCCACGTTGCCCGTAACCACAGCAGGTTGCCTGTATCCACCCTAGATTACCCGTAACCACCCCAGGTTGCCTGTAACCACAGCAGGTTGTCCGTATCCATGTCACGTTGCCCGTAACCACCCCAGGTTGCCTGTAACCACCCCATGTTGACCCTATCCACCTCATGTTGACCGTATCCACCCCAGATTACCCGTTACCACCCCAGGTTGTCTGTAACCACAGCAGGCTGTCCGTATCCACCCCAGATTGTCCGTATCCACCCCAGACTACCAGTAACCACCCCAGATTGTCCGTATCCACCCCAGATTACCCATAAGCACCCCAGGTTGCCCGTAACCACCTCCAGATTACCTGGAACCACCCCAGACTGTCCGTAACCACCCCACATTACCTGTAATCTCATTTTTTTTATTGTATTTTAGTAACTGCGCTATTCTAATAACCGATACCCTAATAACCTAATAACCACTGCGGTTTTGCTCCAGCTAATTTGCGCTCCTTCCCTTCTGAGCCCGGCTGTGTGCCCATACAGTGGTTTACGCCCACATATGGGGTACCATTCTACTCAGGAGAACCTGCTTTACAGATTTTGGGGTAACTTTTTTCTCCTGTTTCTTGTGAAATTTAGAAATTTTAAACTAAATGAACATATTATTGGAAAAGTTCGAGTTTTTCATTTTTACTGGCCAATTTTGAATACTTTCCTCCAATACCTGTGGGGTCAAAATGGTCACCACACACCAAGATGAATTCTTTAAGGGGTGCACTTTCCAAAATGGGGTGACTTATCGGGGGGTTCTCTTCTGCTGACACTACAGGGGCTCTGCAAACGCACCTGGCGCTCAGAAACTTCTTCAGCAAAATCTGCATTGGAAATGCTAATTGGCGCTCCTTTCCTTCTGAGCCCGGCTGGGTGCCCATACAGTGGTTTACGCCCACATATGGGGTACCGTTCTACTCAAGAGAATCTGCGTTATAAATTCTGGGGTAATTTTTTTCTCTTGTTCCTCGTGAAATTGAGAAATTTTAAACTAAACGAACATATTATTGGAAAAATTCGAGTTTTTCATTTTTACTGTCTAATTTTCAATACTTTCCTCTAATACCTGTGGGGTCAAAATGCTCACCACACCCCAAGATGAATTCTCTGAGGGGTTTTCTTTCCAAAATGGGGTGACTTATGGCGGGATTTTACTCCGCTGGCACTACAGGGGCTCTGCAAACGCACCTGGCGCTCAGAAACTTCTACAGCAAAATCTGCATTGAAAAAGCTAATTGGCGCTCCTTCCCTTCTGAGCCCGGCTGTGTGCCCATACAGTGGTTTATGCCCACACATGGGGTACCGTTCTACTCAGGAGAACCTGCGTTACAAAGTTTGGGGTGCTTTTTCTCTCATGTTCCTTTTGAAAATGAGAAACTTTACTCTAAACGTATATATTATTGGAAAATTTAAATTTTCCATTTTTTTACTGCCTAATTGTGAATACTTTGCTCCAGCCCCTGTAGGGTTAAAATGCTCATTATACCCCTAGATTAATTCTTTAAGGTGTGTAGTTTCCAAAATGGGGTCACTTATGGGGGTTTCCAGTATACAAGCCTCCTAAATCAACTTAACAAAAGAACTGGTCCCTAAAAAAATCAGTTTTGGTAATGTGATAATTTGCTGATAAATTTCTAAGCCCCGTAACACCCTAAAAAAGTAAAATATGTTTATGAAATGAAGCCAGAATAAAGAGGACATATTGGTAATGTGACTTAGTAACTAATTTATGTGCTATGACTTTCTTTTTTTAGAAGCAGAGAATTTCAAAGTTCATAAAATGCACATTTTTAAAATTTTTCATGATATGTTGATGTTTTTCACAAAAAACACACAAAGTAGTGACCAAATTTTGCCACTAACATAAAGTGCCATATGTGACGGAAAAACAATCTCAGAATCGCTAACATACGTTACAGCATCACTGAGCTATAAGAGCATAAAGTGAGACAGGTCAGATTTGGAAAAATGAGCCTGGTCATTAAGGCCCAAACAGGCTTGGTCTTGAAGGGGTTAAGTAGAAGGGGCCCCTTGCATCTGTGGGAGCTCTCCCCTCTCCCTGCACTGTCTGTATACCAGGCTTCTCACAAAGTGTCACTGTGTGTACCCCTCCCCCAGATGATGTCACTGTGTGTACCCCTCCCCCAGATGATGTCACTGTGTGTACCCCTCCCCCAGATGATGTCACTGTGTGTACCCCTCCCCCAGATGATGTCACTGTGTGTACCCCTCCCCCAGATGATGTCACTGTGTGTACCCCTCCCCCAGATGATGTCACTGTGTGTACCCCTCCCCCAGATGATGTCACTGTGTGTACCCCTCCCCCAGATGATGTCACTGTGTGTACCCCTCCCCCAGATGATGTCACTGTGTGTACCCCTCCCCCAGATGATGTCACTGTGTGTACCCCTCCCCCAG
>NC_091463.1:1662129-1754414 GCF_027789765.1 Dendropsophus ebraccatus
CCAGAGGAGACCATCAGTATGTAACACCCCCCCAGAGGAGACCATCAGTATGTATCACCCCCCCAGAGGAGACCATCAGTATGTATCAGCCCCCCCAGAGAGGAGACCATCAGTATGTATCACCCCCCCAGAGAGGAGACCATCAGTATGTATCAGCCACCGACAGAGGAGACCATCAGTATGTATCACCCCCCCCCAGAGAGGAGACCATCGGTATGTATCAGCCCCCCAGAGAGGAGACCATCAGTATGTATCAGCCACCGACAGAGGAGACCATCAGTATGTATCACCCCCCCAAGAGAGGAGACCATCAGTATGTATCAGCCCCCCCAGAGGAGACCATCAGTATGTATCAGCCCCCCCCAGAGAGGAGACCATCAGTATGTATCAGCCCCCCAGAGAAGATCATCAGTATGTATCAGCCCCCTAGAGAGGAGACCATCAGTATGTATCACCCCCCCAGAGGAGACCATCAGTATGTATCAGCCCCCCAGAGAGGAGACCATCAGTATGTATCAGCCCCCCCAGAGAGGAGACCATCAGTATGTATCAGCCCCCCCAGAGAGGAGACCATCAGTATGTATCAGCCCCCCAGAGAGGAGACCATCAGTATGTATCACCCCCCCCCCCCCCCAGAGAGGAGACCATCAGTATGTATTACCCCCCCAGAGAGGAGACCATCAAGATGTATCACCCCCCCAGAGAGGAGACCATCAGTATGTATCAGCCCCCCAGAGAGGAGACCATCAGTATGTATCAGCCCCCCCAGAGGAGACCATCAGTATGTATCAGCCCCCCCAGAGGAGACCATCAGTATGTATCAGCCCCCCCAGAGGAGACCATCAGTATGTATCAGTCCCCCAGAGGAGACCATCAGTATGTATCACCCCCCCCCAGAGAGAAGACCATCAGTATGTATCACCCCCCCAGAGAGGAGACCATCATTATGTATCAGCCCCCCAGAGGAGACCATCAGTATGTATCACCCCCCCAGAGGAGACCATCAGTATGTATCAGCCCCCCAGAGGAGACCATCAGTATGTATCAGCCCCTCAGAGAGGAGACCATCAGTATGTATCAGCACCCCAGAGGAGACCATCAGTATGTATCAGCCCCCCCAGAGGAGACCATCAGTATGTATCACCCCCCCAGAGGAGACCATCAGTATGTACCATCCCCCCAGAGAGGAGACCATCAGTATGTATCAGCCCCCCCAGAGAGGAGACCATCAGTATGTATCAGCCCCCCAGAGAGGAGACCATCAGTATGTATCAGCCCCCCAAAGGAGACCATCAGTATGTATCACCCCCCCAGAGGAGACCATCAGTATGTATCAGCCCCCCAGAGAGGAGACCATCAGTATGTATCACCCCCCCAGAGGAGACCATCAGTATGTATCAGCCCCCCAGAGAGGAGACCATCAGTATGTATCAGCCCCCCAGAGAGGAGACCATCAGTATGTATCACCCCCCCAGAGGAGACCATCAGTATGTATCACCCCCTCAGAGAGGAGACCATCAGTATGTATCAGCACCCCAGAGGAGACCATCAGTATGTATCACCCCGCAGAGAGGAGACCATCAGTATGTATCAGCCCCCCAGAGGAGACCATCAGTATGTATCAGCCCCCCCAGAGGAGACCATCAGTATGTATCACCCCCAAGAGAGGAGACCATCAGTATGTATCAGCCCCCCAGAGAGGAGACCATCAGTATGTATCACCCCCCCAGAGAGGAGACCATCAGTATGTATCACCCCCCCCCCCCCCCAGAGAGGAGACCATCAGTATGTATCAGCCCCCCAGAGAGGAGACCATCAGTATGTATCAGCCCCCCAGAGAGGAGACCATCAGTATGTATCACCCCCCAGAGGAGACCATCAGTATGTATCCCCTCCCCCAGAGAGGAGACCATCAGTATGTATCACCCCCCCCCCAGAGAGGAGACCATCAGTATGTATCAGCCCCCCAGAGAGGAGACCATCAGTATGTATCACCCCCCCAGAGAGGAGACCATCAGTATGTATCACCCTCCAGAGGAGACCATCAGTATGTATCCCCTCCCCCAGAGAGGAGACCATCAGTATGTATCAGCCCCCCAGAGAGGAGACCATCAGTATGTATCACACCCCCCCCCCCCAGAGAGGAGACCATCAGTATGTATCAGCCCCCCAAAGAGGAGACCATCAGTATGTATCACCCCCCCAGAGAGAAGACCATCAGTATGTATTAGCCCCCCAGAGAGGAGACCATCAGCATGTATCACCCCCCCAGAGAGGAGACCATCAGTATGTATCAGCCCCCCAGAGAGGAGACCATCAGTATGTATTAGCCCCCCAGAGAGGAGACCATCAGCATGTATCACCCCCCCAGAGAGGAGACCATCAGTATGTATCAGCCCCCCAGAGGAGACCATCAGTATGTATCACCCCCCCAGAGGAGACCATCAGTATGTATCAGCCCCCCAGAGAGGAGACCATCAGTATGTATCAGCCCCCCAGAGAGGAGACCATCAGTATGTATCACCCCCCCAGAGAGGAGACCATCAGTATGTATCACCCCCCCCCCCCCAGAGAGGAGACCATCAGTATGTATCAGCCCCCCAGAGAGGAGACCATCAGTATGTATCAGCCCCCCAGAGAGGAGACCATCAGTATGTATCACCCCCCCAGAGAGGAGACCATCAGTATGTATCACCCCCCCCCCCCAGAGAGGAGACCATCAGTATGTATCAGCCCCCCAGAGAGGAGACCATCAGTATGTATCAGCCCCCCAGAGAGGAGACCATCAGTATGTATCAGCCCCCCAGAGAGGAGACCATCAGTATGTATCAGCCCCCCAGAGAGGAGACCATCAGTATGTATCACCCCCCAGAGGAGACCATCAGTATGTATCAGCTCCCCAGAGAGGAGACCATCAGTATGTATCAGCCCCCCAGAGGAGACCATCAGTATGTATCCCCTCCCAGAGGAGACCATCAGTATGTATCAGCCCCCCAGAGAGGAGACCATCAGTATGTATCACCCCCCCAGAGAGGAGACCATCAGTATGTATCCCCTCCCCCAGAGAGGAGACCATCAGTATGTATCACCCCCCCCCAGAGAGGAGACCATCAGTATGTATCAGCCCCCCAGAGAGGAGACCATCAGTATGTATCACCCCCCCAGAGAGGAGACCATCAGTATGTATCAGCCCCCCAGAGAGAAGACCATCAGTATGTATTAGCTTCCCAGAGAGGAGACCATCAGCATGTATCACCCCCCCAGAGGAGACCATCAGTATGTATCACCCCCCCAGAGAGGAGACCATCAGTATGTATCAGCCCCCCAGAGGAGACCATCAGTATGTATCACCCCCCCAGAGGAGACCATCAGTATGTATCAGCCCCCCAGAGAGGAGACCATCAGTATGTATTAGCCCCCCAGAGAGGAGACCATCAGCATGTATCACCCCCCCAGAGGAGACCATCAGTATGTATCAGCCCCCCAGAGAGGAGACCATCAGTATGTATCAGCCCCCCAGAGGAGACCATCAGTATGTATCACCCCCCCAGAGAGGAGACCATCAGTATGTATCAGCCCCCCAGAGGAGACCATCAGTATGTATCAGCCCCCCAGAGAGGAGACCATCAGTATGTATCAGCCCCTCAGAGAGGAGACCATCAGTATGTATCAGCCCCCCAGAGAGGAGACCATCAGTATGTATCACCCCCCCAGAGGAGACCATCAGTATGTATCAGCCCCCCAGAGGAGACCATCAGTATGTATCAGCCCCCCAGAGGAGACCATCAGTATGTATCACCCCCCCAGAGAGGAGACCATCAGTATGTATCAGCCCCCCAGAGGAGACCATCAGTATGTATCAGCCCCCCAGAGAGGAGACCATCAGTATGTATCAGCCCCCCAGAGAGGAGACCATCGGTATGTATCACCCCCCCCAGAGGAGACCATCAGTATGTATCACCCCCCCCAGAGGAGACCATCAGTATGTATCAGCCCCCCAGAGAGGAGACCATCAGTATGTATCAGCCCCCCAGAGAGGAGACCATCAGTATGTATCAGCCCCCCAGAGAGGAGACCATCAGTATGTATCACCCCCCCAAGAGAGGAGACCATCAGTATGTATCACCCCCCCAAGAGAGGAGACCATCAGTATGTATCACCCCCCCAGAGAGGAGACCATCAGTATGTATCAGCCCCCCAGAGGAGACCATCAGTATGTATCAGCCCCCCAGAGGAGACCATCAGTATGTTCCGTCCCCATATTATATATGACCCTGACAGATGGGGGCGCTGTATCCCTCGGATCTTATAACCCTCGCTCCTCTCTCTCCTCAGATATCCGGGCACTTCTGGATGTGGATGAGCCGGAGGTGCGGAGTTATTTTCCGGAGAGCTGGTTGTGGGAGGAGCTCTCCATCTCTGACAGGTGGGGCTCTGTCTACATGTGGGTGGGGCCTTATACAGTGGGCGTGGTCTATAATGCGGATGCGATGCCCTGGCCCCTGGGGGCCACTTCCGCAGTGCTGGTGTTATGAGCGGGCAATGACCGGGGCAGCTGCAGGGTGTATACTTGTCACGGTATAGGCCTGAGGGCAGCACAGCTGTAGGGCCGGTCTGTGGAACCTGCGGGTGATGATGGGCATGCGATTCTTCGCTGCACCTAGTCAGGGCACCAGTTAGTGGACACCAATGCCAGGGTTCAGTAACAGCGGTTTTATTATAGATGAGGTAACTAGTAGCAACAGTTCTGTCCGGATGCAACCGGGTATATAGCAGGCTTTGACAAATAAAGCAGGAGTGGTGCTGCATAGGCTGTGAGAATACGTGCCGGATGATGGGAGTAGGAGTATGAGAGGAATAGCGTTGCTGGGTGGATTAGCTTGAGAATAATACTTGCTGTGAATCCTTGCAGCGATGAGGAGAGATAACGGAATGACACCCAGGTGAGAGAGAAGACTCCGGACACTTGAGCAGGCAGATACAGCCGAAGACTTGAATATAGCAGCAGAATCAGTCACTCTTCTTATGGTGAAGAGGCTGCAGAGAAGAAGCCCAACTCCTCTGAGGCAGGAGAGGGACGACACACATCCTCCTTGCTTGGAAGCAGGGGGAAGACTAACTTGTTAGGAGGAAGTGGGAGGTCACATGGTTGCTCCTGGCCAGAACCAGTCGGCCATTGGAGGAACCATGGTTACAGGTCACGTGATCAACAGCCTTGCATACCACTGTACACTGTAATAATACACAGGAATACATGACAATACACATGAAAATGCACAATACCAGAGAATACCAGGGGAAAACCAGCAGCAGTTGCAGTGCAAACACTTACCAGAACAGGCATTGACACAGCAATAGAAATGGCCATAATAGGAGTAGTAGTCTGCATGTTCTGGGACACTGCATACCTCCCTAGCAAGTTTGAGCCGACCTCGGCGAATCTAGAAGGCAGCAAACATGAATAGACTGGACAATCAAACAACAGGAATGAATGATGAGAGTGAGTGTGATGAGGTGTGTGTTTCCCACGCCCAAGGCACAGGTGAGAAGAGAGAGAGGATGAGAAACCCTAGTGGCAGGACTTCACCTAGGGGTGCCTAACGTACTCTGGCGACCAGGTAGCTAGTGCGTGAACCATCTGACGTGTAAGCCAGGACAAGTTAACTGCTGGCGGGGGACCCTCAATATTCCAGCCAGTTAGACAGTAGGTTTTCTGTTAAATGTGTTACCCTACTGGAGGAGAACGTGAAGACCTGTGTACTACCTTGGCGTGTCTGAGTAGTGTCTTGGATACCTGGAAGAGAAAAGAACAAAATAATAAAAGCAAACATACATGGGGGCCCCTTACGTACCGGTCAATCATACAACACAATTACTCAATAGGCCAAACACACGAAAGGGTATCCAGGGTGCAATATGTATGGACCAGTGTGAATGTTAGGTATGACTATGTGTGATAACTACTGTGTTGGGACAAGACAGAGGTAAACAAATACTGGAAACAAAAGGAAGGGAAATACAAGGGACAACAAATACTGCGAGGTCTTGAGGAGAACTGGCTCACATGAATCTGAATGAAACCTGAGAGAAATCTGAATGAAAATCTGAGAAAAATCTGCATACGAACTGGCTCAACTAAATCTTTCCAGCTATAGATATGATAATAATACACAATACTGAGACTGGATGAGAAAATACACTCCTATATAAACTGGACTTTCTCTGAGGTATATGTAACCTGACTTCTCTTACTCAGAGGAGGAGCTATCTGACTTAGACACTGGAAAATATACTGTTTTACAAAAGAGGCACTCTACTCTGAGGCAATCTATGTAACCTTGTGCTCACTCAGAGGAGGAAATACAAAGACTTCGATAACACTGGAATACAATAGTACAATAAGTGCAATAAGGAAATAAGTGCAATGATACCCTGTGTGGAACACACAATCACAGGAAAGTGCATTAGGAAGGAATGGGTTAAGTGTCTCTGTTAGGTAGAGTCTCTTTTAGGCAATTAGACATCGTCCATGTAAAAGGCTCTGGGACAGGCACTAGAGAACAGTTTGGTTATGGTGAGTGTCCATCAGCCCATGGCTGGTTAGTACAGGGAACTTGGTCAGGAGGACCAGGCACGAACCTTGAACGTTGCAGGAACTAAATGGTGAAACAGCACACAAAAAAACTACAAAAAACACAGTCATAGAACTCAGCCTTTTGAGAGAACACCTAATAGAGGTGTCCTGGAAGACCCCAAGTGGCACCCCTCTTCTTCTCCCAGGGGTAATACCGGGAGGAAGCCGGAGCAGGAGCCTCATCTGCTGCGGTGGTGACCACGAGGCTAGGGGTCACGGTGGTCACAGGAGAGACAGTAGGGGCCACATGGTAGGTAGCGGTGGTGGTCGCAGCTTTAGCCACGGCAGTGGTAGGGGAAGTCACCGTAGTAGCCATAGTGAGGGGGGCTTGAGCCACCGGAGGTAGCAAGGTTAGGGCCTGCTTGATCTCATCCGCCAACTTCTTGATAACCGGGTCGTCCCCAAACACCCACTGAGGCAGGGATGGTGACTCGGGCCCGGGGAGCCTCCAGGGACTGGCGTAGCAGGTGGCCTTAAAGTTATCCCCCTGGCTAGAGGCAGGAAGAGGGGCGCCCGGAACCCCGGTACTCACGGATCCATCGTTTTCTGGCGAGGTCGATCCTCCTGTGGAGAAGGCAACCTCGGGAGTGCTGGAGCAACGAGATCCCGGTGAGACGCTGGCGATGGAGACAGGCTCTTCCTCCGGACCGTTGGAGACTGGTGTAGAGCCCCAACTGATATCGCTGTCGGAGGGTAGCGGCATTAGCAGGCACGCAGGATTGAGCAGAGGCAGACTCTCAGGCAGTGTAGGCATCACAAGCGCTGGGGCTGCAGGCAGGTGCTCTTCATAGGCCGCCATCTTGCGTTCCACTGGCCGGAACTTGTAGCAGGAAGGGGAGGAGCGCCAGGCTGGAGGATCAGGCTCCAAAGTCTGCCCAGCAACAATGACGTCAGTGGAAGCGGCCGGCCAATCAGGAGAGACACAGTCATTATCAATGGCGCCAAGCAATTCCCGCTTCTCGGCCGCATGGCAGTTAACCCCCTCGTCACCGGGGGATGGCGCAGGTAGAAATAACAGCAAGAAGCGGCCATTTTGTGTACAGTCCAAGCCGTGCAGCGACTCAGTTATCAGAACTCCCATGGCAATTTTAGCACAGTCTCTGGAGACGATATTAAACTGTAGATCTGGTACACCGCGTGGCGGGTAGATCCTGTTCGTGACGCCA
This sequence comes from Dendropsophus ebraccatus, assembly GCF_027789765.1. Lineage (NCBI taxonomy): Eukaryota > Metazoa > Chordata > Amphibia > Anura > Hylidae > Dendropsophus > Dendropsophus ebraccatus. Next base: position 1,669,930 of record NC_091463.1, read on the forward strand.
AATGCGATGCCCTGGCCCCTGGGGGCCACTTCCGCAGTGCTGGTGTTATGAGCGGGCAATGACCGGGGCAGCTGCAGGGTGTATACTTGTCACGGTATAGGCCTGAGGGCAGCACAGCTGTAGGGCCGGTCTGTGGAACCTGCGGGTGATGATGGGCATGCGATTCTTCGCTGCACCTAGTCAGGGCACCAGTTAGTGGACACCAATGCCAGGGTTCAGTAACAGCGGTTTTATTATAGATGAGGTAACTAGTAGCAACAGTTCTGTCCGGATGCAACCGGGTATATAGCAGGCTTTGACAAATAAAGCAGGAGTGGTGCTGCATAGGCTGTGAGAATACGTGCCGGATGATGGGAGTAGGAGTATGAGAGGAATAGCGTTGCTGGGTGGATTAGCTTGAGAATAATACTTGCTGTGAATCCTTGCAGCGATGAGGAGAGATAACGGAATGACACCCAGATGAGAGAGAAGACTCCGGTCACTTGAGCAGGCAGATACAGCCGAAGACTTGAATACAGCAGCAGAATCAGTCACTCTTCTTATGGTGAAAAGGCTGCAGAGAAGAAGCCCAACTCCTCTGAGGCAGGAGAGGGACGACACACATCCTCCTTGCTTGGAAGCAGGGGGAAGACTAACTTGTTAGGAGGAAGTGGGAGGTCACATGGTTGCTCCTGGCCAGAACCAGTCGGCCATTGGAGGAACCATGGTTACAGGTCACGTGATCAACAGCCTTGCATACCACTGTACACTGTAATAATACACAGGAATACATGACAATACACATGAAAATGCACATTACCAGAGAATACTAGGGGAAAACCAGCAGCAGTTGCAGTGCAAACACTTACCAGAACAGGCATGGACACAGCAAGAGAAATGGCCATAATAGGAGTAGTAGTCTGCATGTTCTGGGACACTGCACGGACACCTCATTCTCTCTGCTTTCCATAGACGCGGCTACCGGGACACCAGCCTCACCGTCCCCGACTCTCTGACCACCTGGGAGATCCAGGGGATCGGGATGTCCGATAAAGGTGAAACATAGGGACAACTGGGCGGAGTACTCCCACACCCAGCCTCACCCCTTATACTAGTGTATCTCTCCTGCTGGGGTACAACTCCCATCATACACGTGGAGACTTTAATAGGGGGTGTAGTGTAAGGATGGGGTGGGGGGTGTAGTGTAAGGATGGGATGGGGGGTGTAGTGTAAGGATGGGGTGGTGGTGTAGTGTAAGAATGGGGTGGGGGGTGTAGTGTAAGGGTGGGGAGTGTAGTGTAAGGATGGGGTGGGGGTGTAGTGTAAGGATGGGGTGGGGGTGTAGTGTAAGGATGGGGTGGGGGGTGTAGTGTAAGGATGGGGGGTGTAGTGTAAGGATGGGATGGGGGTGTAGTGTAAGGATGGGATGGGGGGTGTAGTGTAAGGATGGGATGGGGGTGTAGTGTAAGGATGGGATGGGGGGTGTAGTGTAAGGATGGGGTGGGGGTGTGTAGTGTAAGGATGGGATGGGGGTGTAGTGTAAGGATGGGATGGGGGTGTAGTGTAAGGATGGGGTGGGGGTGTGTAGTGTAAGGATGGGGTGGGGGGTGTAGTGTAAGGATGGGGTGGGGGTGTGTAGTGTAAGGATGGGGTGGGGGTGTAGTGTAAGGATGGGGGGGTGTAGTGTAAGAATGGGGTGTAGTGTAATGATAGGGTGGGGGGTGTAGTGTAAGGATGGGGTGGGGGTGTGTAGTGTAAGGATGGGGTGGGGGGTGTAGTGTAAGGATGGAGGGTGTAGTGTAAGAATGGGGTGGGGGTGTAGTGTAATGATAGGGTGGGGGGTGTAGTGTAAGGATGGGGTGTGTAGTGTAAGGATGGGGTGGGGGTGTAGTGTAAGGATGGGGTGTGTAGTGTAAGGATGGGGTGGGGGTGTACTGTAAGGATGGGGTGGGGGTGTACTGTAAGGATGGGGTGGGGGTGTAGTGTAAGGATGGGGTGTGTAGTGTAAGGATGGGGTGGGGGTGTAGTGTAAGGATGGGGTGGGGGTGTAGTGTAAGGATGGGGGGTGTAGTGTAAGGATGGGGTGGGGGTGTAGTGTAACGATGGGGTGTGTAGTGTAAGGATGGGGTGTGTAGTGTAAGGATGGGGTGGTGGTGTAGTGTAAGGATGGGGTGGGGGTGTAGTGTAAGGATGGGGTGGGGGTGTAGTGTAAGGATGGGGTGTGTAGTGTAAGGATGGGGTGTGTAGTGTAAGGATGGGGGGCGTAGTGTAAGGATGGGGGGGGTGTAGTGTAAGGATGGGGTGGGGGTGTAGTGTAAGGATGGGGTGGGGGTGTAGTGTAAGGATGGGGTGTGTAGTGTAAGGATGGGGTGGTGGTGTAGTGTAAGGATGGGGTGGGGGTGTAGTGTAAGGATGGGGTGTGTAGTGTAAGGATGGGGTGGGTGTGTAGTGTAAGGATGGGAGGGGGGGTGTAGTGTAAGGATGGGGTGGGGGTGTAGTGTAAGGATGGGGTGTGTAGTGTAAGGATGGGGTGGGTGTGTAGTGTAAGGATGGGGTGGGTGTGTAGTGTAAGGATGGGGTGTGTAGTGTAAGGATGGGGTGGGTGTGTAGTGTAAGGATGGGGTGGGTGTGTAGTGTAAGGATGGGGTGGGGGGTGTAGTGTATGGATGGGGTGTGTAGTGTAAGGATGGGGTGGGGGGTGTAGTGTATGGATGGGGTGTGTAGTGTAAGGATGGGGTGGGTGTGTAGTGTAAGGATGGGGTGGGTGTGTAGTGTAAGGATGGGGTGGGTGTGTAGTGTAAGGATGGGGTGGTGGTGTAGTGTAAGGATGGGGTGGTGGTGTAGTGTAAGGATGGGGTGGGGGTGTAGTGTAAGGAATGGGGGTGTAGTGTAAGGATGGGGTGGGGGGTGTAGTGTAAGGATGGGGGTGTAGTGTAAGAATGGGGTGGGGGTGTAGTGTAAGGATGGGGTGGGGGTGTAGTGTAAGGATGGGGTGGGGGGTGTAGTGTAAGGATGGGGTGGTGGTGTAGTGTAAGGATGGGGTGGGGGGTGTAGTGTATGGATGGGGTGTGTAGTGTAAGGATGGGGTGGTGGTGTAGTGTAAGGATGGGGTGGGGGGTGAAGTGTATGGATGGGGTGGGGGATGTAGTGTATGGATGGGGTGGGGGGTGTAGTGTAAGGATGGGGGTGTAGTGTAAGGATGGGGTGGTGGTGTAGTGTAAGGATGGGGTGGTGGTGTAGTGTAAGGATGGGGTGGGGGGTGTAGTGTATGGATGGGGTGTGTAGTGTAAGGATGGGGTGGGGGTGTAGTGTAAGGATGGGGTGGGGGGTGAAGTGTATGGATGGGGTGGGGGATGTAGTGTATGGATGGGGTGGGGGGTGTAGTGTAAGGATGGGGGTGTAGTGTAAGGATGGGGTGGGGGGTGTAGTGTAAGGATGGGGGGTGTAGTGTAAGGATGGGGTGGGGGGTGTAGTGTAAGGATGGGGTGGGGGATGTAGTGTAAGGATGGGGTGGGGGGTGTAGTGTAAGGATGGGGGTGTAGTGTAAGGATGGGGTGGGGGTGTAGTGTAAGGATGGGGGGTGTAGTGTAAGGATGGGGGGTGTAGTGTAAGGATGGGGTGGGGGTGTAGTGTAAGGATGGGGTGGGGGGTGTAGTGTAAGGATGGGATGGGGGGTGTAGTGTAAGAATGGGGTGGGGGGTGTAGTGTAAGGATGGGGTGGGGGGTGTAGTGTAAGGATGGGGGGTGTAGTGTAAGGATGGGGGGTGTAGTGTAAGGATGGGGTGGGGGGTGTAGTTTATAACCAGTGATATCAGAGCAGGATGGGAGTTATAGTTGGGGGGCACTTTGATAAAGTAATGGCCGTACAAATCAGCTCCGCCCCCTGGCTGTTACATGACACTGCCTGTTCCGATCTTGCAGGCCTGTGTGTGGCCGATCCGGTCCGGATTACGGTCTTTAAGGACTTGTTCATGGACGTGCAGCTGCCGTACTCCGTCATCAGGGGGGAACAAGTGGAGATCCAGGTGACGGTGTACAACTACCAGTACCAGGCGGTGAAGGCAAGTCCCCATAATGCGGAGCTCTATGACCTCAGTGTGACCTCGAATAGTAAGGGTGACCTCATCAAATAGTAAGGGTGACCTCATCACATAGTAAGGGTGACCTCATCACATAGTAAGGGTGACCTCATCACATAGTAAGGATGACCTCATCACATAGTAAGGATGACCTCATCACATAGTAAGGGTGACCTCATCAAATAGTAAGGGTGACCTCATCACATAGTAAGGGTGACCTCGTATAGTAAGGGTGACCTCATCACATGGTAAGGGTGACCTCATCACATGGTAAGGATGACCTCATCACATGGTAAGGGTGACCTCGTATAGTAAGGGTGACCTCATCACATAGTAAGGATGACCTCATCACATAGTAAGGGTGACCTCATCAAATAGTAAGGGTGACCTCATCACATAGTAAGGGTGACCTCATCACATAGTAAGGGTGACCTCATCACATAGTAAGGTTGACCTCATCACATAGTAAGGGTGACCTCATCAAATAGTAAGGGTGACCTCATCACATAGTAAGGGTGACCTCATCACATGGTAAGGGTGACCTCATCACATGGTAAGGGTGACCTCATCACATGGTAAGGGTGACCTCATCACATGGTAAGGGTGACCTCATCACATGGTAAGGGTGACCTCATCACATGGTAAGGGTGACCTCATCACATGGTAAGGGTGACCTCATCACATGGTAAGGGTGACCTCATCACATGGTAAGGGTGACCATGGTAAGGGTGACCTCATCACATGGTAAGGGTGACCTCATCACATGGTAAGGGAGACCTCATCACATGGTAAGGGTGACCTCATCACATGGTAAGGGTGACCTCATCACATGGTAAGGGTGACCTCATCACATGGTAAGGGTGACCATGGTAAGGGTGACCTCATCACATGGTAAGGGTGACCTCATCACATGGTAAGGGTGACCTCATCACATGGTAAGGGAGACCTCATCACATGGTAAGGGTGACCTCATCACATGGTAAGGGTGACCTCATCACATAGTAAGTGTCATGGCTGTCACCCCTCAGGGTTGCGTCTCTGTGTCTGTCGGGAAGGAGATCTGCCTAGTGGGCGACCCGGGGAGCAGCCAGTGTGTGAGAGGACGAAGCGAGGAGTTCCAGAGAGAGACCCCCCGATCCTTCACATATAACCTCCTGCCCCTGGAGCTGGGTCTGCACCCCATCACCTTCACCCTCACCGTCCCCTTCAATAGCGAAAGAGTGGTGAAAACACTGCGGGTGGTGGTAAGTACCTGTGGGGGGGGGGCGGCTTGGGCACTGTCCCCTCCATCACCGACCCCTCCTGATCCCCGTCACTGTCCCCTCTGTCACCGAACCCTCCTGATCCCAGTAACTGTCCCCTCCATCACCGACCCCTCCTGATCCCCCTGTCACTGTCCGCCTCCATCACTGACCCCTCCATCACCGACCCCTCCTGATCCTCCTGTCACCCCTGTCACTGTCCGCCTCCTGACCTCCCCTAAACTCCCTGTCACTGTCCCTCTCAGTCATTGTCCCCTCCTGATCCCCCCTGTCACCGTCCCCTCCATCACCGACCCTTCCTGATCCCCCTGTCACTGTCCCCTCTGTCACCGACCCCTCCTGATCCCCCTGTCACTGTCCGCCTCCTGACCTCCCCTAAACCCCCTGTCACTGTCCCCTCCATCACCGACCCCTCCTGATCCCCCTGTCACTGTCCCCTCCATCACCGACCCCTCCTGATCCCCCCGTCACTGTCCGCCTCCATCACTGACCCCTCCATCACCGACCCCTCCTGATCCTCCTGTCACCCCTTTCACTGTCCGCCTCCTGACCTCCCCTAAACTCCCTGTCACTGTCCCTCTCAGTCATTGTCCCCTCCTGATCCCCCTGTCACTGTCCCCTCCATCACCGACCCCTCCTGATTCCCCTGTCACTGTCCCCTCCATCACCGACCCCTCCTGATTCCCCTGTCACTGTCCCCTCTGTCACCGATCCCTCCTGATCCCCCTGTCACTGTCCCCTCTGTCACCGACCCCTCCTGATCCCCCTGTCACTGTCCGCCTCCTGACCTCCCCTAAACCCCCGGTCACTGTCCCTCTCAGTCATTGTCCCCTCCTGATCCCCCGGTCACTGTCCCCTCTTTCACCGACCCCTCCTGATCCCCCTGTCACTGTCCCCTCCATCACCGACCCCTCCTGATTCCCCTGTCACTGTCCCCTCTGTCACCGATCCCTCCTGATCCCCCTGTCACTGTCCCCTCTGTCACCGACCCCTCCTGATCCCCCTGTCACTGTCCGCCTCCTGACCTCCCCTAAACCCCCGGTCACTGTCCCTCTCAGTCATTGTCCCCTCCTGATCCCCCGGTCACTGTCCCCTCTTTCACCGACCCCTCCTGATCCCCCTGTCACTGTCCGCCTCCTGACCTCCCCTAAACCCCCTGTCACTGTCCCCTCCATCACCGACCCCTCCTGATCCCCCTGTCACTGTCCCCTCCATCACCGACCCCTCCTGATCCCCCCGTCACTGTCCGCCTCCATCACTAACCCCTCCATCACCGACCCCTCCTGATCCTCCTGTCACCCCTTTCACTGTCCGCCTCCTGACCTCCCCTAAACCCCCTGTCACTGTCCCTCTCAGTCATTGTCCCCTCCTGATCCCCCTGTCACTGTCCCCTCCATCACCGACCCCTCCTGATTCCCCTGTCACTGTCCCCTCCATCACCGACCCCTCCTGATTCCCCTGTCACTGTCCCCTCTGTCACCGATCCCTCCTGATCCCCCTGTCACTGTCCCCTCTGTCACCGACCCCTCCTGATCCCCCTGTCACTGTCCGCCTCCTGACCTCCCCTAAACCCCCGGTCACTGTCCCTCTCAGTCATTGTCCCCTCCTGATCCCCCGGTCACTGTCCCCTCTTTCACCGACCCCTCCTGATCCCCCCTGTCACTGTCCCCTTTGTCACCGACCCCTCCTGATCCCCCTGTCACTGTCCCCTCCGTCACCGACCCCTCCTGATCCCCCTGTCACTGTCCCCTCTGTCACGACCCCTCCTAATCCCCGTCACTGTCCCCTCCATCACTGACCCCTCCTGATCCCCGTCACTGTCCCCTTCATCACCGACCCCTCCTGATCTCCCCCTGTCACTGTCCCCTCTGTCACCGACCCCTCCTGATCCCCCTGTCACTGTCCCCTCTGTCACCGACCCCTCCTGATCCCCCTGTCACTGTCCCCTCTGTCACCGACCCCTCCTGATCCCCCTGTCACTGTCCGCCTCCATCACCGACCCCTCCTGATCCCCATCATTGTCCCCTCTGTCACCGACCCCTCCTGATCCCCCTGTCACTGTCCGCCTCCTGACCTCCCCTAAACCCCCTGTCACTGTCCCTCTCAGTCATTGTCCCCTCCTGATCCCCCTGTCACTGTCCCCTCCGTCACCGACCCCTCCTGATCCCCCTGTCACTGTCCGCCTTTTGTCCTCCCCTAAACCCCCTGTCACTGTCCCTCTCAGTCATTGTCCCCTCCTGATCCCCCTGTCACTGTCCCCTGTCACCGACCCCTCCTGATCCCCCTGTCACTGTCCCCTCTGTCACAGACCCCTCCTGATCCCCCTGTCACTGTCCCCTCTGTCACCGACCCCTCCTGATCCCCCTGTCACCCCTGTCACTGTCCGCCTCCTGACCTCCCCTAAACCCTCTGTCACTGCCCCTCTCAGTCATTGTCCCCTCCTTATTCCCCTGTCACTGTCCCCCTCCCTCCGTCTTTTCCCCTCCTGACCCCCTCCCCCACTGTCCCCCACTCCCCCGCTTACCCCTCTCTTACTGTCCCCTTTTCTTCCAGCCAGAGGGCATCAAGATGGAGCAGAGTACGGGATTCACGCTGGATCCGCAGGGGCTCCGCGGTATGTATTGTGGGTGGGGCTAGCCGGGTGCCACTCCTCTCCGATTGCTTCTCCTTACATGAGTCAGATACTTTAACGTGTTCTCTTATTCTTATCTGTTTCTATTTTCTGACTAGTTTTTATATTTAAGTTTTTATACATTAATATGGGGGCGGCCATCTTTCCTGGGCTGCTGTTAACAGCATCTAGTGACATGCTTTACAGCTAGCCTCATGGACATAGATGACAATAGACAGACTCTGTCCCCTTGAGATGAATATGAGACATTACTGAGCGCGCACTATGACCTGTGAAGAGGTCATTCCACAGGGAGCTGCTAATGTCTCCTCTATCTACTGGGGTCACATGACGCTGCAATGCTGTACAGATCACTTTACTGCAGCCTCCTGTTATCACCACAGGGAGCTGCTAATGTCTCCTCTATCTACTAAGGGTCACATGACACTGCAATGCTGTACAGATCACTTAACTGCAGCCTCCTCTTATCACAACAGGGAGCTGCTAATGTCTCCTCTATCTACTAAGGGTCACATGATGCTGCAATGCTGTACAGATCACTTTACTGCAGCCTCCTCTTATCACCACAGGGAGCTGCTAATGTCTCCTCTATCTACTGGGGTCACATGACGCTGCAATGCTGTACAGATCACTTTACTGCAGCCTCCTCTTATCACCACTGGGAGCTGCTAATGTCTCCTCTATCTACAGGTGTCACATGACGCTGCAATGCTGTACAGATCACTTAACTGCAGCCTCCTCTTATCACCACAGGGAGCTGCTAATGTCTCCTCTATCTACAGGTGTCACATGACGCTGCAATGCTGTACAGATCACTTTACTTCAGCCTCCTCTTATCACCACAGGGAGCTGCTAATGTCTCCTCTATCTACAGGTGTCACATGACGCTGCAATGCTGTACAGATCACTTATCTGCAGCCTCCTCTTATCACCACAGACACAACAGGAAGTCTCAGCTTAGTGTTACCCCCAGTGGTGAGAGTGAGAACTACAAGATATCAGGATTATTGTATAGTAAAGAGAGAAACATAGAAAATAAGAAAAAATGTCACCAAAACTTCTTAAAATCTATTTAGCATAAAGCAATTATTTATCCAGTCAGTTGTTGTCTGATGAGACTGCCCCTTTAAGTCTTTGTACATGTCAGGCTGTCAGTCAGCGGCTGTCACCTTGTGGTCCCGTCTCACTGCTGATTATCCATCCAGGTGTGACCAAGAGGCAGCAGGATTTACTGTACAAGATCCCGGCCAACATCGTGCCCAAATCCAGGATCAGCCGCATCTTCTCCATCAGCGGTAACCGACAGCCTCTGCGGAGGACTACAAGGCCCAGCATGCACTGCTAAACAGGCAACAACCTAAGCAGAACACTGCTGCATTGTGGGAAATGTAGATACAGCAGGGTGAAGCAATGATGTATAATGTCCTGCAGCCTGAGAGAGAACAGCAGAATAGTGAGTGCAGCTCTGGAGGAGAAGACATGATGTAACAGCAGAATAGTGAGTGCAGCTCTGGAGGAGGAGACATGATGTAACAGCAGAATAGTGAGTGCAGCTCTGGAGGATGATACATGATGTAACAGCAGAATAGTGAGTGCAGCTCTGGAGGATGAGACATGCTGTAACAGCAGAATAGTGAGTGCAGCTCTGGAGGAGGAGACATGATGTAACAGCAGAATAGTGAGTGCAGCTCTGGAGGATGAGACAGGATGTAACAGCAGAATAATGAGTGCAGCTCTGGAGGATGAGACAGGATGTAACAGCAGAATAGTGAGTGCAGCTCTGGAGGATGAGACAGGATGTAACAGCAGAATAGTGAGTGCAGCTCTGGAGGATGAGACATGGTGTAACAGCAGAATAGTGAGTGCAGCTCTGGAGGATGAGACAGGATGTAACAGCAGAATAGTGAGTGCAGCTCTGGAGGATGAGACAGGATGTAACAGCAGAATAGTGAGTGCAGCTTTGGAGGATGAGACAGGATGTAACAGCAGAATAGTGAGTGCAGCTCTGGAGGATGAGACAGGATGTAACAGCAGAATAGTGAGTGCAGCTCTGGAGGATGAGACATGGTGTAACAGCAGAATAGTGAGTGCAGCTCTGGAGGATGAGACAGGATGTAACAGCAGAATAGTGAGTGCAGCTCTGGAGGAAGAGACAGGATGTAACAGCAGAATAGTGAGTGCAGCTCTGGAGGTATATGGCCTTTTCTAGCCTCTCTTCCTGTAACGACAGGTAATATTCTGGGTGAGCTGATAGACTCGGTGTTGAATGAGGACGGGGTGAAGTATCTGGTCAGTATCCCCAAAGGCAGCGCAGAGATGGAGCTGGCGAGAGTGGCCCCAATATTCTACATCTATCACTATATGGAGACCACACAGCAGTGGAGCCTCCTGGGGGACAATGTCTTTGCCTCACAGCTGAGCATGAAGAGGAAGCTGACAGAAGGTAACCCTGCCCCCTCCCCTGCTGCCGCACTACCCTGCCCCCTCCCCTGCTGCCGCACTACCCTGCCCCCTCCCCTGCCGCCGCACTACCCTGCCCCCTCCCCTGCCGCCGCACTACCCTGCCCCCTCCCCTGCTGCCGCACTACCCTGCCCCCCTCCCCTGCTGCCGCACTACCCTGCCCCCTCCCCTGCCGCCACACTACCCTGCCCCCTCCCCTGCTGCCGCACTACCCTGCCCCCTCCCCTGCCGCCACACTACCCTGCCCCCTCCCCTGCTGCTGCACTACCCTGCCCCCTCCCCTGCCGCCACACTACCCTGCCCCCTCCCCTGTTGCCGCACTACAGTGCCGATGCACTGCATGATCTCTCCACTACACTGCCCCCTCCCCTGCTGCCGCACCACATTGCCCCCCTCCCCTGCTGCCGCACCACACTGCCCCCCTCCCCTGCTGCGCACCACACTGCCCCCACCCCTGCTGCCTCATCCCCTCCTATACTGCCCCCCTCCCCCTTTTGCGGCACTGCACTGCCGCCCACCCCTGCTGCCGCACTACACTGCCCCACTCCCGACACACTACACTGCCCCCCTTCCCTCCTTCTGCCTCATAACCCCTCCCCTCCTACTGCCTCATCCCCCCCCCTAAACTGCCCCCCCTCCTACTGCCTCATCCCCCCTTCCCCTCCTTCTGCCTCATCCCCCCTCCTACTGCCTCATCCCCCTCCTTCTGCCTCATCCCCCCCTCCCCTCCTTCTGCCTCATCCCCCCTTCCCCTCCTTCTGCCTCATCCCCCCTCCCCTCCTTCTGCCTCATCCCCCCCTCCCCTCCTTCTGCCTCATCCCCCCTCCCCTCTTTCTGCCTCATCCCCCCTCCCCTCCTTCTGCCTTATCCCCCCCTACACTGCCCCCCTCCCCTCCTACTGCCTCATCCCCCCTCCCCTCCTACTGCCTCACCCCCCCCCCCTACACTGCCCCCCTCCCCTCCTTCTGCCTCATCCCCCCTCCCCTCCTACTGCCTCACCCCCCCCCCTACACTGCCCCCCTCCCCTCCTTCTGCCTCATCCCCCCTTCCCTCCTTCTGCCTCATCCCTCCCCCACACTGCCCCCCCTCCTACTGCCTCATCCCCCCCTTCACAGCCCTTCTCCCCTGCTGCTGCCTCATCCCCCCCCTCCCCTCCTACTGCCTCATCCCCCCCACACTGCTCCCCCTCCTACTGCCTCATCCCCCCCCCTACACTGCCCCCCTCCCCTCCTACTGCCTCATCCCCCCCCTACACTGCCCCCCTCCCCTCTTACTGCCTCATCCCCCCCTACACTGCCCCCCTCCCCTCCTTCTGCCTCATCCCCCTCCTACACTGCCCCCCTCCCCTCCTTCTGCCTCATCCCCCCTTCCCCTCCTTCTGCCTCATCCCCCCCCTACACTGCCCCCCCTGGTCCTATCTCTCCCCTCCTACTGCCTCATCCCCCCTCCACACTGCTCCCCCTTCCCTCCTTCTGCCTCATCCCCCCCCTACACTGCCCCCCTCCCCTCCTTCTGCCTCATCCCCCCCTACACTGCCCCCCTCCCCTCCTTCTGCCTCATCCCCCTCCTACACTGCCCCCCTCCCCTCCTTCTGCCTCATCCCCCCTCCCCTCCTTCTTCTGCCTCATCCCCCCTCCCCTCCTTCTTCTGCCTCATCCCCCCTTCTGCCTCATCCCCCCCCTACACTGCCCCCCCCCTCCCCTCCTACTGCCTCATCCCCCCTCCACACTGCTCCCCCTTCCCTCCTTCTGCCTCATCCCCCCCCTACACTGCCCCCCTTCCCTCCTTCTGCCTCATCCCCCCTCCCCTCCTACTGCCTCATCCCCCCTCCCCTCCTTCTGCCTCATCCCCCCCCTACACTGCCCCCCATCCTACTGCCTCATCCCCCCTTCCCCTCCTTCTGCCTCATCCCCCCTCCTTCTGCCTCATCCCCCCTCCTACTGCCTCATCCCCCCTTCCCCTCCTTCTGCCTCATCCCCCCCTCCCCTCCTTCTGCCTCATCCCCCCCTCCCCTCCTTCTGCCTCATCCCCCCTCCCCTCCTTCTGCCTTATCCCCCCCTACACTGCCCCCCTCCCCTCCTACTGCCTCATCCCCCCTCCCCTCCTACTGCCTCATCCCCCCCTACACTGCCCCCCTCCCCTCCTTCTGCCTCATCCCCCCTCCCCTCCTTCTGCCTCATCCCTCCCCCACACTGCCCCCCCTCCTACTGCCTCATCCCCCCCTTCACAGCCCTTCTCCCCTGCTGCTGCCTCATCCCCCCCTCCCCTCCCCTCCTACTGCCTCATCCCCCCCCACACTGCTCCCCCTCCTACTGCCTCATCCCCCCCCCTACACTGCCCCCCTCCCCTCCTACTGCCTCATCCCCCCCTACACTGCCCCCCCTCCCCTCCTACTGCCTCATCCCCCCCCACACTGCTCCCCCTCCTACTGCCTCATCCCCCCCCCTACACTGCCCCCCTCCCCTCCTTCTGCCTCATCCCCCCTTCCCCTCCTTCTGCCTCATCCCCCCCCTACACTGCCCCCCCTCCCCTCCTACTGCCTCATCCCCCCTCCACACTGCTCCCCCTTCCCTCCTTCTGCCTCATCCCCCCCCCTACACTGCCCCCCTCCCCTCCTTCTGCCTCATCCCCCTCCTACACTGCCCCCCTCCCCTCCTTCTGCCTCATCCCCCCTCCACACTGCTCCCCCTTCCCTCCTTCTGCCTCATCCCCCCCTACACTGCCCCCCTCCCCTCCTTCTGCCTCATCCCCCTCCTACACTGCCCCCCTCCCCTCCTTCTGCCTCATCCCCCCTCCCCTCCTTCTTCTGCCTCATCCCCCCCCTACACTGCCCCCCTCCCCTCCTACTGCCTCATCCCCCCTCCACACTGCTCCCCCTTCCCTCCTTCTGCCTCATCCCCCCCCTACACTGCCCCCCTTCCCTCCTTCTGCCTCATCCCCCCTCCCCTCCTACTGCCTCATCCCCCCTCCCCTCCTTCTGCCTCATCCCCCCCTACATTGCCCCCCATCCTACTGCCTCATCCCCCCTTCCCCTCCTTCTGCCTCATCCCCCCCCCTACACTGCCCCCCTTCCCTCCTTCTGCCTCATCCCCCCTCCCCTCCTACTGCCTCATCCCCCCCCTACACTGCCCCCCCTCCTACTGCCTCATCCCCCCTTCCCCTCCTTCTGCCTCATCCCCCCTCCTACTGCCTCATCCCCCCTTCCCCTCCTTCTGCCTCATCCCCCCTTCCCCTCCTTCTGCCTCATCCCCCCCTCCCCTCCTTCTGCCTCATCCCCCCTCCCCTCCTTCTGCCTCATCCCCCCTCCCCTCCTTCTGCCTTATCCCCCCCTACACTGCCCCCCTCCCCTCCTACTGCCTCATCCCCCCTCCCCTCCTACTGCCTCATCCCCCCCCTACACTGCCCCCCTCCCCTCCTTCTGCCTCATCCCCCCTTCCCCTCCTTCTGCCTCATCCCTCCCCCACACTGCCCCCCCTCCTACTGCCTCATCCCCCCCTTTACAGCCCTTCTCCCCTGCTGCTGCCTCATCCCCCCTTCCCCTCCCCTCCTACTGCCTCATCCCCCCCCACACTGCTCCCCCTCCTACTGCCTCATCCCCCCCCCCCCTACACTGCCCCCCTCCCCTCCTACTGCCTCATCCCCCCCCCTACACTGCCCCCCCTCCCCTCCTACTGCCTCATCCCCCCCCACACTGCTCTCCCTCCTACTGCCTCATCCCCCCCCCTACACTGCCCCCCTCCCCTCCTACTGCCTCATCCCCCCCCTACACTGCCCCCCTCCCCTCCTACTGCCTCATCCCCCCCTACACTGCCCCCCTCCCCTCTTACTGCCTCATCCCCCCCCTACACTGCCCCCCTCCCCTCCTTCTGCCTCATCCCCCCCCCTACACTGCCCCCCTCCTTCTGCCTCATCCCCCCTCCCCTCCTTCTTCTGCCTCATCCCCCCCTACACTGCCCCCCTCCCCTCCTTCTGCCTCATCCCCCCTTCCCCTCCTTCTGCCTCATCCCCCCCCCTACACTGCCCCCCCCTCCCCTCCCCTCCTACTGCCTCATCCCCCCTCCACACTGCTCCCCCTTCCCTCCTTCTGCCTCATCCCCCCCCCCCTACACTGCCCCCCTTCCCTCCTTCTGCCTCATCCCCCCTCCCCTCCTACTGCCTCATCCCCCCCTACACTGCCCCCCCTCCTACTGCCTCATCCCCCCTTCCCCTCCTTCTGCCTCATCCCCCCTCCTACTGCCTCATCCCCCCTTCCCCTCCTTCTGCCTCATCCCCCCCTCCCCTCCTTCTGCCTCATCCCCCCCTCCCCTCCTTCTGCCTCATCCCCCCCTACACTGCCCCCCTCACCTCCTACTGCCTCATCCCCCCCCCTACACTGCCCCCCCCTCACCTCCTACTGCCTCACCCCCCCCCTACACTGCCCCCCTTCCCTCCTTCTGCCTCATCCCCCCTTCCCCTCCTTCTGCCTCACCCCCCCCCCCCTACACTGCTCCCCCTCCTACTGCCTCATCCCCCCTTCCCCTCCTTCTGCCTCATCCCCCCTCCCCTCCTTCTGCCTTATCCCCCCCTACACTGCCCCCCCTCCCCTCCTACTGCCTCATCCCCCCTCCCCTCCTACTGCCTCATCCCCCCCCCCTACACTGCCCCCCTCCCCTCCTTCTGCCTCATCTCCCCCTCCCCTCCTTCTGCCTCATCCCCCCTTCCCCTCCTTCTGCCTCATCCCTCCCCCACACTGCCCCCCCCTCCTACTGCCTCATCCCCCCCTTCACAGCCCTTCTCCCCTGCTGCTGCCTCATCCCCCCCTCCCCTCCTACTGCCTCATCCCCCCCCACACTGCTCCCCCTCCTACTGCCTCATCCCCCCCCTACACTGCCCCCCTCCCCTCCTACTGCCTCATCCCCCCCCTACACTGCTCCCCCTCCTACTGCCTCATCCCCCCCCCACAGTGCTCCCCCTCCTACTGCCTCTTCCCCCCCCCCCCTACACTGCCCCCTTCCCGCCTCATGTCCCCCTACATAGCCGCACCCCCCCTCCCCCATCCCTTCCCTACATTGTAGCAAATTCCGCCCCCCCATGCTGCCGCTGCATCCCCCTCAGCTACAGCACCGCACCCCCTTAACCTGCCTAAAGTATTTCCCTATTGGCTTCTTTTTTGTAGGGGTCACCAGCATCTTATCATTCCGAAACAAAGACTTCTCCTACAGTCTGTGGAGGGACGGCAACCCCAGCACCTGGTACGTACAGAAACACGAAGGGTTACAGCCCGTCAGCCCCCAATTATTCCTGGTCCCTGCATCCATTCCTGCTCTGTATATGATCATCCTGAGCCTCCTGGTGCATACACGGATGGCCAGAATGGCAGTGATGACTCAAAGGCAGAGCTATAGGGTGGGCAGGGTGTGACTGTGCGGTCCCTGCCAGGCCGGGAGTGGTGTAGGACCAACCCTGGACGGCACGGCAACAACACAGTGAGAAAAGAGTAACCCAAGTGTACGGGTGTGTATAGGTGCAGGTGAGCAAAGAATGAGCCCGAGTCCAGTGTGTTTGTCAAAAATAAAGTACTTTTACTTTGGATCAACGTAGTGTAAACAGTACACATAGTAACAGTGCAGTATATCGATACAAATCCTATAGAAGGCGTAGGTGCTGGTAGCTGAGGTAGAACACTGGTGCTTCAGGTGAAAGGTGCTTTGCAGTAGAGAGAGGGAGAGGAGTTGGCAGAGGCGCCCTGCCCAGGGTATTAGTGTGTTCTGCCGAAACAGTTAGAGCCACCCCTGCTCTAACTGACGTTAAAGAGAATACTCATACTCACGGAGGACTTTAAGTCCTTGACCTCCTTATGCCTCCTAGTTGCGGGCCACCCGTTCTACGTGGGTAGTACAAGCCCCAGTCCTTGGTTATCTGGGCGAAGCAGACTCCAGGGGTTTCCCAGTTGTCCTGCACTGCGCAGTGGGATACGTAGACGTTCCATAGCTTTGTCCTAAATGGGTCAGCTCCTGTAGCTTCAGGTAACTGCACATTTTAGAGAGGTTCCTGGCGTGGGCAAGGTGTATCCCTGTTTGGCTTCTCTCCCCTGGTGGAAGCTTAGCACTGCATAGCTGTCTTAAGGTTCATTAGAAGAACGCTATGGCCAAGCTGGTCCTCACACATCCACTAACTCTGAGAACTAGCTGTGAACTGACCACTTCCTCCCGCCAAGAACTAACTCCTCCCACAGGGACTAAACTAAACCCTCCTGTGAGTGGTGGGAAAGAGAAGAAATAGGATAGGATGAAAACAGAGGGAAAAGCACCTGCACCTGTGTGTGACTGTTATAGTGGGGTGTGGCTGTTATAGTGGGGTGTGGCTGTTATAGTGGGGTGTGACTGTTATAGTGGGGTGTGACTGTTATAGTGGGGTGTGACTGTTATAGTGGGGTGTGGCTGTTATAGTGGGGTGTGACTGTTATAGTGGGGTGTGACTGTTATAGTGGGGTGTGACTGTTATAGCGGGGTGTGGCTGTTATAGTGGGGTGTGACTGTTATAGTGGGGTGTGACTGTTATAGTGGGGTGTGACTGTTATAGTGGGGTGTGACTGTTATAGTGGGGTGTGACTGTTATAGTGGGGTGTGGCTGTTATAGTGGGGTGTGACTGTTATAGTGGGGTGTAGCTGTTATAGTGGGGTGTGACTGTTATAGTGGGGTGTGGCTGTTATAGTGGGGTGTGACTGTTATAGTGGGGTGTGACTGTTATAGTGGGGTGTGGCTGTTATAGTGGGGTGTGACTGTTATAGTGGGGTGTGACTGTTATAGTGGGGTGTGGCTGTTATGGCAGGGTGTGGCTGTTATAGTGGGGTGTGGCTGTTATAGTGGGGTGTGGCTGTTATAGTGGGGTGTGACTGTTATAGTGGGGTGTGGCTGTTATGGCAGGGTGTGGCTGTTATAGTGGGGTGTGGCTGTTATGGCAGGGTGTGGCTGTTATAGTGGGGTGTGGCTGTTATGGCAGGGTGTGGCTGTTATAGTGGGGTGTGGCTGTTATGGTGGGGTGTGGCTGTTATAGTGGGGTGTGGCTGTTATGGTGGGGTGTGGCTGTTATAGTGGGTGTGGCTGTTATGGCACGGTGTGATGGTGGGGTGTGACTATAGCTGTGATGGTGGGGTGTGGCGGAGTGTGGCTGTGTTGACGGTGTGTGATTGGGTAGGGTGCGATGGCGGGGTGTAATTGTAATGGTAGGGTGTGGCTGTTATGGCTGTGGTGGTGTGGTGGTGGGGTGTGGTGGTGGGGTGTGGTGGTGGGGTGTGGTGGTGGGGTGTGGGGGTGGGGTGTGGCTGTTATGGCTGTGGTGGTGGGGTGTGGTGGTGGGGTGTGGTGGTGGGGTGTGGTGGTGGGGTGTGATACATTGTAACATAGTAAATAAGGTTGAAAGAAGACAAGAGTCCATCAGGTTCAATCTAGGGAAACCTACTGTGTTACTCCAGGGAAGGCAAAAACCCCTATGAGGCAGATGACAATTGCCCCACCACAGGGAGAAAACTCCCCCCAACTCCAATGGCGACCAGAATAATCCCCGGATCACCGGAAATCTAATGCCCATAACTTGTAATATTATATTGTTCAAGAAAATCATCCGGGCCTCCCCTGTACTTATATAATGAATCGGCCAAGACAGCATCATGTGGCAGAGAGTCCCACAGTCTTACCGCTCGTACAGTAAAGAATATAGAGAGTCCCACAGTCTTACCGCTCGTACAGTAAAGAATATAGAGAGTCCCACAGTCTTACCGCTCGTACAGTAAAGAATATAGAGAGTCCCACAGTCTTACCGCTCATACAGTAAAGAATATAGAGAGTCCCACAGTCTTACCGCTCGTACAGTAAAGAATATAGAGAGTCCCACAGTCTTACCGCTCGTACAGTAAAGAATATAGAGAGTCCCATAGTCTTACCGCTCGTACAGTAAAGAACCCGCGTTGATGCTGATGATAAAATCTTCTTTCCTCTAGACGTAGAGGACGCCCCCTTGTCATGGTTACAGACCTAGGAGTAAGGAGACCACTACAAAGACCTCTGTACTGTCCATTCATATATTTGTACATTGGGATCAGATCGCCCCTAAGACGTCTTTTTTCTAGTGTAAATAACCCCAAGCGTGATAACCTGTCCTGGTCCTGTAACCCCCCCCCCCCCCATTCCCTTAATGACCTTTGTTGCCGTCCTCTGCACCCGCTCCAGTTCAGCTATGTCCTTCTTATATACCAGTGCCCGGTGCTGTATACAGTATATACCATGTGTGGTCTGACCAGTGATTTATAAAGAGGATAAGCTATGTTCTCATCTTTAGCATCTCGACCTCTTTTGATGCACCCCATTATTTTATTAGCCTTGGCAGCTGCTGCCTGACACTGATCACTATAGATGAGGTTACTGTCCACCCATACCCCCTGTGCCCCAACACTGCCCCCTGCTGTACCCCACTAGTAACTGTGACCCAACACTGACCCCTATGGTACCCCACTAGTAACTGTGACCCAACACTGACCCCTATGGTACCCCACTAGTAACTGTTACCCAACACTGACCCCTGTGGTACCCCACTAGTAACTGTGACCCAACACTGCCCCCTGTGGTACCCCACTAGTAACTGTGACCCAACACTGACCCCTGTGGTACCCCACTAGTAACTGTGACCCAACACTGACCCCTGCGGTACCCCACTAGTAACTGTGCCCCAACACTGACCCCTGTGGTACCCCACTAGTAACTGTGACCCAACACTGACCCCTATGGTACCCCACTAGTAACTGTGACCCAACACTGACCCCTGTGGTACCCCACTAGTAACTGTGACCCAACACTGACCCCTGTGGTACCCCACTAGTAACTGTGACCCAACACTGACCCCTGCGGTACCCCACTAGTAACTAAAACCCAATCTGAATATGTTCCATCAATGACCACCCTCTGTTTCCTATCACACAACCAGTTACTTACCCATTTGCATACGTTTCCCCCAGTCCCAGCATCCTCATTTTGTAGACCAAACTTTCATGCGGCACAATATCAAATACTATAGAAACGTCCAGCTACACAACGTCCACAGCCTCCCCCAGGTCCTGTCTATATACACAACGTCCACAGCCTCCCCCCGGTCCAGTCTATATACACAACGTCCACAGCCTCCCCCAGGTCCTGTCTATATACACATATACAGCCTCCCCCAGGTCCTGTCTATATACACATATACAGCCTCCCCCAGGTCCAGTCTATATACACAACGTCCACAGCCTCCCCCCGGTCCAGTCTATATACACAACGTCCACAGCCTCCCCCAGGTCCTGTCTATATACACATATACAGCCTCCCCCAGGTCCAGTCTATATACACATATACAGCCTCCCCCAGGTCCTGTCTATATACACATATATACAGCCTCCCCCAGGTCCTATATATATATATACACATATACAGCCTCCCCCAGGTCCAGTCTATATACACAACATCCACAGCCTCCCCCAGGTCCAGTCTATATACACAACGTCCCCAGCCTCCCCCAGGTCCAGTCTATATACACAACGTCCACAGCCTCCCCCCGGTCCTGTCTATATACACAACGTCCACAGCCTCCCCCAGGTCCTGTCTATATACACATATACAGCCTCCCCCAGGTCCAGTCTATATACACATATACAGCCTCCCCCAGGTCCTGTCTATATACACATATATACAGCCTCCCCCAGGTCCTATATATATATATACACATATACAGCCTCCCCCAGGTCCAGTCTATATACACAACATCCACAGCCTCCCCCAGGTCCAGTCTATATACACAACGTCCCCAGCCTCCCCCAGGTCCAGTCTATATACACAACGTCCACAGCCTCCCCCCGGTCCAGTCTATATACACAACGTCCACAGCCTCCCCCAGGTCCTGTCTATATACACATATACAGCCTCCCCCAGGTCCAGTCTATATACACATATACAGCCTCCCCCAGGTCCTGTCTATATACACATATACAGCCTCCCCAGGTCCAGTCTATATACATATATACAGCCTCCCCCAGGTCCTGTCTATATACACATATACAGCCTCCCCAGGTCCTATATATATATACACATATACAGCCTCCCCCAGGTCCTGTCTTTATACACATATACAGCCTCCCCCAGGTCCAGTCTATATACACATATACAGCCTCCCCCAGGTCCTGTCTATATACACATATACAGCCTCCCCCAGGTCCTGTCTATATACACATATACAGCCTCCCCCAGGTCCAGTCTATATACACATATACAGCCTCCCCCAGGTCCTGTCTATATACACATATACAGCCTCCCCCAGGTCCTGTCTATATACACATACACAGCCTCCCCCAGGTCCAGTCTATATACACATATACAGCCTCCCCCAGGTCCTGTCTATATACACATATACAGCCTCCCCCAGGTCCTATCTATATACACATATACAGCCTCCCCCAGGTCCAGTCTATATACACATATACAGCCTCCCCCAGGTCCTGTCTATATACACATATACAGCCTCCCCCAGGTCCTGTCTATATACACATATACAGCCTCCCCCAGGTCCTGTGTATATACACATATACAGCCTCCCCCAGGTCCAGTCTATATACATATATACAGCCTCCCCCAGGTCCTGTCTATATACACATATACAGCCTCCCCCAGGTCCTATCTATATACACATATACAGCCTCCCCCAGGTCCAGTCTATATACACATATACAGCCTCCCCCAGGTCCTGTCTATATACACATATACAGCCTCCCCCAGGTCCTGTCTATATACACATATACAGCCTCCCCCAGGTCCTGTGTATATACACATATACAGCCTCCCCCAGGTCCAGTCTATATACATATATACAGCCTCCCCCAGGTCCTGTCTATATACACATATACAGCCTCCCCCAGGTCCAGTCTATATACACATATACAGCCTCCCCCAGGTCCTGTCTATATACACATATACAGCCTCCCCCAGGTCCTGTCTATATACACAACGTCCACAGCCTCCCCCAGGTCCAGTCTATATACACATATACAGCCTCCCCCAGGTCCTGTCTATATACACATATACAGCCTCCCCCAGGTCCTATATATATATACACATATACAGCCTCCCCCAGGTCCTGTCTATATACACAACGTCCACAGCCTCCCCCAGGTCCTGTGTATATACACATATACAGCCTCCCCCAGGTCCAGTCTATATACACATATACAGCCTCCCCCAGGTCCTGTCTATATACACATATACAGCCTCCCCCAGGTCCTGTCTATATACACATATACAGCCTCCCCCAGGTCCTGTCTATATACACATATACAGCCTCCCCCAGGTCCTGTCTATATACACATATACAGCCTCACCCAGGTCCTGTCTATATACACATATACAGCCTCCCCCAGGTCCTGTCTATATACACATATACAGCCTCCCCCAGGTCCTGTCTATATACACATATACAGCCTCCCCCAGGTCCTGTCTATATACACATATACAGCCTCCCCCAGGTCCTATCTATATACACATATACAGCCTCCCCCAGGTCCTGTCTATATACACATATACAGCCTCCCCCAGGTCCAGTCTATATACATATATACAGCCTCCCCCAGGTCCAGTCTATATACACATATACAGCCTCCCCCAGGTCCTGTCTATATACACATATACAGCCTCCCCCCGGTCCTGTCTATATACACATATACAGCCTCCCCCAGGTCCTGTCTATATACACATATACAGCCTCCCCCAGGTCCTGTCTATATACACAACGTCCACAGCCTCCCCCAGGTCCAGTCTATATACACATATACAGCCTCCCCCAGGTCCTGTCTATATACACATATACAGCCTCCCCCAGGTCCTATATATATATACACATATACAGCCTCCCCCAGGTCCTGTCTATATACACAACGTCCACAGCCTCCCCCAGGTCCTGTGTATATACACATATACAGCCTCCCCCAGGTCCAGTCTATATACACATATACAGCCTCCCCCAGGTCCTGTCTATATACACATATACAGCCTCCCCCAGGTCCAGTCTATATACACATATACAGCCTCCCCCAGGTCCTGTCTATATACACATATACAGCCTCCCCCAGGTCCTGTCTATATACACATATACAGCCTCCCCCAGGTCCTGTCTATATACACATATACAGCCTCCCCCAGGTCCTGTCTATATACACATATACAGCCTCCCCCCGGTCCTGTCTATATACACATATACAGCCTCCCCCAGGTCCAGTCTATATACACATATACAGCCTCCCCCAGGTCCAGTCTATATACACATATACAGCCTCCCCCAGGTCCTGTCTATATACACATATACAGCCTCCCCCAGGTCCTGTCTATATACACATACACAGCCTCCCCCAGGTCCAGTCTATATACACATATACAGCCTCCCCCAGGTCCCGTCTATATACACATATACAGCCTCCCCCAGGTCCAGTCTATATACACATATACAGCCTCCCCCAGGTCCTGTCTATATACACATATACAGCCTCCCCCAGGTCCTGTCTATATACACATATACAGCCTCCCCCAGGTCCTATCTATATACACATATACAGCCTCCCCCAGGTCCTGTCTATATACACATATACAGCCTCCCCCAGGTCCCGTCTATATACACATATACAGCCTCCCCCAGGTCCAGTCTATATACACATATACAGCCTCCCCCAGGTCCTATCTATATACACATATACAGCCTCCCCCAGGTCCTGTCTATATATACACATATACAGCCTCCCCCAGGTCCTGTCTATATACACATATACAGCCTCCCCCAGGTCCTGTCTATATACACATATACAGCCTCCCCCAGGTCCAGTCTATATACACATATACAGCCTCCCCCAGGTCCTGTCTATATACACATATACAGCCTCCCCCAGGTCCAGTCTATATACACATATACAGCCTCCCCCAGGTCCTATATATATATACACATATACAGCCTCCCCCAGGTCCTGTCTATATACACATATACAGCCTCCCCCAGGTCCAGTCTATATACACATATACAGCCTCCCCCAGGTCCTATATATATATACACATATACAGCCTCCCCCAGGTCCTGTCTATATACACATATACAGCCTCCCCCAGGTCCTGTCTATATACACATATATACAGCCTCCCCCAGGTCCTATATATATATACACATATACAGCCTCCCCCAGGTCCAGTCTATATACACATATACAGCCTCCCCCAGGTCCTGTCTATATACACATATACAGCCTCCCCCAGGTCCTGTCTATATACATATACACAGCCTCCCCCAGGTCCTGTCTATATACACAACGTCCACAGCCTCCCCCAGGTCCTGTGTATATACACATATACAGCCTCCCCCAGGTCCAGTCTATATACACATATACAGCCTCCCCCAGGTCCAGTCTATATACACATATACAGCCTCCCCCAGGTCCTGTCTATATACACATATACAGCCTCCCCCAGGTCCAGTCTATATACACATATACAGCCTCCCCAGGTCCTGTCTATA
The DNA here is from genome assembly GCF_027789765.1 of Dendropsophus ebraccatus. Lineage (NCBI taxonomy): Eukaryota > Metazoa > Chordata > Amphibia > Anura > Hylidae > Dendropsophus > Dendropsophus ebraccatus. Next base: position 1,693,892 of record NC_091463.1, read on the forward strand.
TACACATATACAGCCTCCCCCAGGTCCAGTCTATATACACATATACAGCCTCCCCCAGGTCCTGTCTATATACATATATACAGCCTCCCCCAGGTCCAGTCTATATACACATATACAGCCTCCCCCAGGTCCTGTCTATATACACATATACAGCCTCCCCCAGGTCCAGTCTATATACACATATACAGCCTCCCCCAGGTCCTGTCTATATACACATATACAGCCTCCCCCAGGTCCAGTCTATATACATATATACAGCCTCCCCCAGGTCCTGTCTATATACACATATACAGCCTCCCCCAGGTCCTGTCTATATACACATATACAGCCTCCCCCAGGTCCTGTCTATATACACATATACAGCCTCCCCCAGGTCCAGTCTATATACACATATACAGCCTCCCCCAGGTCCTATATATATATACACATATACAGCCTCCCCCAGGTCCTGTCTATATACACATATACAGTCTCCCCCAGGTCCAGTCTATATACACATATACAGCCTCCCCCAGGTCCTGTCTATATACACATATACAGCCTCCCCCAGGTCCTGTCTATATACACATATACAGCCTCCCCCAGGTCCAGTCTATATACACATATACAGCCTCCCCCAGGTCCTGTCTATATACACATATACAGCCTCCCCCAGGTCCTGTCTATATACACATATACAGCCTCCCCCAGGTCCAGTCTATATACACATATACAGCCTCCCCCAGGTCCAGCCTATATACACATATACAGCCTCCCCCAGGTCCTATATATATATACACATATACAGCCTCCCCCAGGTCCAGTCTATATACACATATACAGCCTCCCCCAGGTCCTGTCTATATACACATATACAGCCTCCCCCAGGTCCTGTCTATATACACATATACAGCCTCCCCCAGGTCCTGTCTATATACACATATACAGCCTCCCCCAGGTCCTGTCTATATACACATATACAGCCTCCCCCAGGTCCTGTCTATATACACATATACAGCCTCCCCCAGGTCCAGTCTATATACACATATACAGCCTCCCCCAGGTCCTGTCTATATACACATATACTGCCTCCCCCAGGTCCAGTCTATATACACATACACAGCCTCCCCCAGGTCCAGTCTATATACACATATACTGCCTCCCCCAGGTCCTGTCTATATACACATATACAGCCTCCCCCAGGTCCTGTCTATATACACATATACACAGCCTCCCCCAGGTCCTGTCTATATACACAACGTCCACAGCCTCCCCCAGGTCCTGTGTATATACACATATACAGCCTCCCCCAGGTCCAGTCTATATACACATATACAGCCTCCCCCAGGTCCAGTCTATATACACATATACAGCCTCCCCCAGGTCCTGTCTATATACACATATACAGCCTCCCCCAGGTCCTGTCTATATACACATATACAGCCTCCCCCAGGTCCTGTCTATATATACACATATACAGCCTCCCCCAGGTCCAGTCTATATACACATATACAGCCTCCCCCAGGTCCTGTCTATATACACATATACAGCCTCCCCCAGGTCCTGTCTATATACACATATACAGCCTCCCCCAGGTCCAGTCTATATACACATATACAGCCTCCCCCAGGTCCTGTCTATATACACATATACAGCCTCCCCCCGGTCCTGTCTATATACACATATACAGCCTCCCCCAGGTCCTGTCTATATACACATATACAGCCTCCCCCAGGTCCTGTCTATATACACATATACAGCCTCCCCCAGGTCCAGTCTATATACACATATACAGCTTCCCCCAGGTCCTGTCTATATACACATATACAGCCTCCCCCAGGTCCTGTCTATATACACATATACAGCCTCCCCCAGGTCCTGTCTATATACACATATACAGCCTCCCCCAGGTCCTGTCTATATATACACATATACAGCCTCCCCCAGGTCCTGTCTATATACACAACGTCCCCAGCCTCCCCAAGGTCCAGTCTATATACACAACGTCCACAGCCTCCCCCAGGTCCTGTCTATATACACAACATCCACAGCCTCCCCCAGGTCCTGTCTATATACACATATACAGCCTCCCCCAGGTCCTGTCTATATACACATATACAGCCTCCCCCAGGTCCTGTCTATATACACATATACAGCCTCCCCCAGGTCCTGTCTATATACACATATACAGCCTCCCCCAGGTCCTGTCTATATACACATATACAGCCTCCCCCAGGTCCTGTCTATATACACATATACAGCCTCCCCCAGGTCCAGTCTATATACACATATACAGCCTCCCCCAGGTCCAGTCTATATACACATATACAGCCTCCCCCAGGTCCAGTCTATATACACATATACAGCCTCCCCCAGGTCCTGTCTATATACACATATATACAGCCTCCCCCAGGTCCTGTCTATATACACATATACAGCCTCCCCCAGGTCCTATATATATATACACATATACAGCCTCCCCCAGGTCCAGTCTATATACACATATACAGCCTCCCCCAGGTCCTGTCTATATACACATATACAGCCTCCCCCAGGTCCAGTCTATAACTTACCTCTTCATAGAAGCCGATCAGATTAGTCTGACAGGACCGATCCCTCATACCCCCCCCCCCCCCCCATGCTGGTGCTGCGTCATAAGATTATTATAGTGTTTGAAAATCCCCATGTTGTAATCCGTATTCTTCTTCTTCTTCTTCTTCTTCTTCTTCTTCCAGCCATTTTTCTGCACGTAATACAGCCCGAACCGCTTTGCGCACAGACTCCATTCAAACTGCGTTTCGAAGACCTTGGCAGTGTGAGGTGTGCTATCTATTTTTCGTTTCGGTCAGATTTGTCGTTTTTAAGAAATTTACGTTTAAAGACCCCAAATTTCCCATAGAAAATAATGGCCCATTGGAAATAATGTCCACAGCTGAAATATAGGAGCCAATAGGAACTCTAAGGTCTCACACCGTCCACAGTCACATGTCCACTATTGGCCAATAGAAGATGTAATACATGGAAGGTCCTTAACGATTTTGTCTCACTGACATGAGTAAGGTTGTCATGGTAACCGAGCGATGATCTTCACCATTATAAGTACCCAGATCGCTCTTAAAGGGACCCAAGTCGCTCTCAAAGGGACAGGAGCCATGTCGCTCTTAAAGGGTCCCATGTAGCTCTTAAAGGGATCCAGGTCGCTCTTAAAGGGACGGGACCCAAGTTGCTCTTAAATGGACGGGACGCATGTTGCTCTTAAAGGGACCCAAGTCACTCCAAAAGGTATGGGACCCATGTCGCTCTTAAAGAGACCCATGTCGCTAGAGCGACCCGGGTACTTTTAAGAGCGACCTGGGTCCCTTTATGAGCGACCTGGGTCCTTTTAAGATCGAAATATGTCCCTTCAAGAGCGAAATATGTCCCTTTAAGAGCAACCTCGGTCCCTTTAAGAGCAAAATGGGTCCCTTTAAGAGCAACATGGGTCCCTTTAAGAGATAAATGGGTCCCTTTAAGAGATAAATGGGTCCCTTTAAGAGTGACCTAGGTCCCTTTAAGAGCGATCTGGGTCCCTTTAAGAGCGATCTGGGTCCCTTTAAGAGCGAAATGGGTCCCTTTAAGCGTGAAATTGGTCCCTTTGAAAGCAAAATATGTCCCTTTAAGAGCAAAATGGGTCCTTTTAAGAGCAACCTGGGTCCCTTTAAGAGCGAAATGGGTCCCTTTAAGCGTGAAATTGGTCCCTTTTAGAGTGAAATTGGTCCCGTTAAGAGCAACCTGGGTCCCCCTTAAGAGCGAAATGGGTCTCTTGAAGAGCGAAATGGGTCCCTTTAGGAGCAACCTGGGTCCCTTTAAGAGCGAAATGGGTCCCTTTAAGAGCAACCTTGGTCCCTTTAAGAGCGAAATGGGTCCCTTTAAGAGCAACCTGGGTCCCTTTAAGAGCAAAATGGGTCCCTTTAAGAGCAACCTGGGTCCCTTTAACAGTGACCTGGGTCCCTTTAAGAGCGAAATGGGTCCCTTTAAGAGCGACTTTGGTCCCTTTAAGAGCGACCTTGGTCCCTTTAAGAGCGACCTGGGTCCCTTTAAGAGCGAAATGGGTCCCTTTAAGAGCGACCTGGGTCCCTTTAAGAGCGAAATGGGTCCCTTTAAGAGCGACCTGGGTCCCTTTAAGTGCAACCTGGGTCCCTTTAAGAGCAAAATAGGTCCCTTTAAGAGTGAAATTGGTCTCTTTAATAGCAACCTGGGTCCCTTTAACAGCGACCTGGGTCCCTTTAACAGCGACCTGGGTCCTTTTAAGTGCAACGGGGGCCCTTTAAGACCAACCTGGGTCCCTTTAAGAGCGAAATGGGTCCCATTAAGAGCGACCTGGGTCCCTTTAAGAGCGACCTGGGTCCCTTTAAGAACAACCTGGGTCCCTTTAAGAGCGACCTGGGTTTTGTTAAGAGCCACCTGGGTCCCTTTAAGAGCGAACTCTAAAGGACAAGTGCCATGAAAACCTTTTTCCCAGTAATTGAAGCACATTACAAAGTTCTATAACTGTGTAATGTGCTTCAGTCACCTATCTGCCCCCCTTCCATGTCTTTCCCCCCCTCCTCCCCCCACCAGGAAGTGTCCTGACTCACACAGACCTGATTACTGTCGTCACTGTCGTTCTTGTGAGGATCATCAGCAGGAGGGCTGCTCTAGCTCCTGTTACACCAGCCTCCCCTTGCTCAGCTTATCTTCTCTAGTGACATGACTAATTCACTCACTGAGTGCACGGCAGCAGGAGAGAGGGTATGAGGTGGGGGGAGGGGGGAGCTGCCTATGTGCCGGAGTCAGAGGGAGGGAAGATAAGCATGACATGTGACAAGTGATGGCTTGCAGTTGTTCAGCCAATGGGAGCTGAGCAAGCTGTCACCTGACAAGGCAGGGGAGGGGGAGGCTAGTGTAACAGGAGAAGGAGCAGAGAGAAGAGCTTGGTGACGGTGACGACAGTAATCAGGTCTGTGTGAGGTAGGACACTTCCTGGTGGGGGGAGGAGGGGGGGAAAGACAGGGAAGGGAGGCAGATAGGTGACTGAAGCATATCACAGAGTTATAGAACTTTGTAATATGCTTCAATTACTGGGAAAAAGTTTTCATGGCACTTGTCCTTTAACCCTTTAAGGACATGGCCCATTTTCGTTTTTACGTTTTCGGTTTTTCCTCCTTGTGTTTAAAAGGCCATAGCACTTGCATTTTTCCACCTAGAAACCCACATGACCCCTTATTTTTTGCGTCACTAATTGTACTTTGCAATGACAGGCTGAATTTTTCCATAAAGTACACTGCGAAACCAGAAAAAAATTCGAAGTGTGGTGAAATTGAAAAAAAAAACGCATTTCTTTTATTTGGGGGAAATGTGTTTTTACGCCATTCACCCTGGGGTAAAACTGACTTGTTATATATGTTCCTCAAGTCGTTACGATTAAAACGATATATAACATGTATAACTTATATTGTATCTGATGGCCTGTAAAAAATTCAAACCGTTGTTAACCAATATAGGTTCCTTAAAATCGCTCCATTCCCGGCTTATAGCGCTTTTATCCTTTGGTCTATGGGGCTGTGCGAGGTGTCATTTTTTGCGCCATGATGTGATCTTTCTATCGGTACCTTGATTGCACATATACGTCTTTTTGATCGCTTTATATTACATTTTTTCTGGATTTGATGCGACCAAAAATGCGCAATTTTGCACTTTGGGATTTTTTTGCGCTGACGCCGTTTACCGTACGAGATCAGGAATGTGATTAATTAATAGTTCGGGCGATTACGCACGCGGCGATAGCAAACATGTTTATTTATTTATTTATTTGTTTACTTTTATTTAAAACCTGGGAAAAGGGGGGTGATTCAGACTTTTATTAGGGGAGGGGGCTTTTTACTATTAACAACACTTTTTTTTTTTTTTTTACACATATACTAGAAGCCCCCCTGGGGTTAGGGTTATTCCTCCCTGGGGTTAGGGTTATTCCCCCCTGGGGTTAGGGTTATCCCCCCCCTGGGGTTAGGGTTATTCCCCCCCTGGGGTTAGGGTTATTCCCCCCCTGGGGTTAGGGTTATTCCCCCCTGGGGTTAGGGTTATTCCCCCCTGGGGGACTTCTAGTATATACACTGTGATCTCTCATTGAGATCTCTGCAGCCGCGCGGCCCCGCTTTGAAGTGCAAGTGAGGACATAGGACGTACCGGTACGTCCTATGTCCTTAAGAGGTTAAGTGCGATCTGGGTCCCTTTAAAGTGTCACTGTCGTGAATTTTTTTTTGGGCAGAAATCAATAGTCCAGGCGATTTTAAGAAACTTTGTAATTGGGTTTATTATCCGAAAAATGCATTTTTATCATGAAAAAGCAGTTTGAAGCTCTCCCCCCTGTCTTCATTGTTCTCCTATGGAGAGAGCTAAAGAAAAGACCAAAACAGGACAACAAAGAGTTAATCTACAAATCCCTCAGGGGATATCTCCTGGGACAGTCACCAGTGACCTGTCTGAGCTCGGATTACAGCTGTCACCCAGCTCTGTGCCTGTAATCCTCTGTTATCTGCTCTCTGCTGCCGGCTAACTCCCTCCTTCCTCCTCCCCCCTCCCCTCTCCATAGAGCAGACAGGGGACGTCTCCTGCAACAAGTCACAATTTTCAGATTTTTCAGAGTGAATGAAAAAGAGGAAGGAGGGGGGGACCTGGGAAAAGGCTTCTTACATGCAGATAATGGCAGATTTGGCTAATAAACCCAATTACAAAGGTTCTTAAAATCGCCTGGACTATTGATTTCTGCAAAAAAAAAAAAAAAAAAATACGACAGTGACTCTTTAAGAGCGAAGGGCCCACGTTGCTCTTAAAGGGACGGCACCAAGGATTAAAGTTAAAAGGAAGTCACTGGTAAAGGGGCGCTCTTTTCAAGCACTATGTATTTCCCTGGAAATGCAAATCTAGTTTTCATTAAGATACACCAGTATACATCTCTTATATATTATACTCCAGTATACATCTCTTATATATTATACCCCAGTATACATCTCTTATATATTATACCCCAGTATACATCTCTTATATATTATACCCCAGTATAGCATATCTTATATATTATACCCCCAGTATAGCATCTCTTATATATTATACCCCAGTATACATCTCTTATATATTATACCCCAGTATACATCTCTTATATTACACACCAGTATACATCTCTTATATATTATACCCCAGTATAGCATCTCTTATATATTATACCCCCAGTATAGCATCTCTTATATATTATCCTCCAGTATACATCTCTTATATATTATACCCCAGTATACATCTCTTATATATTATACCCCAGTATACATCTCTTATATATTATACCCCAGTATACATCTCTTATATATTATACCCCAGTATAGCATCTCTTATATATTATACCCCAGTATACATCTTATATATTATACCCCAGTATACATCTCTTATATATTATACCCCAGTATACATCTCTTATATATTATACCCCAGTATACATCTCTTATATATTATACCCCAGTATAGCATCTCTTACATATTATACCCCAGTATACATCTCTTATATATTATACTCCAGTATACATCTCTTATATATTATACTCCAGTATACATCTCTTATATATTATACCCCAGTATACATCTCTTATATATTATACACCAGTATACATCTCTTATATATTATACCCCAGTATACATCTCTTATATATTATACCCCAGTATACATCTCTTATATATTATACCCCAGTATACATCTCTTATATATTATACCCCAGTATAGCATATCTTATATATTATACCCCAGTATACATCTCTTATATATTATACCCCAGTATACATCTTATATATTATACCCCAGTATACATCTCTTATATATTATACACCAGTATACATCTCTTATATATTATACCCCAGTATACATCTCTTATATATTATACCCCAGTATACATCTCTTATATATTATACCCCAGTATACATCTTATATATTATACCCCAGTATACACCTCTTATATATTATACCCCAGTATACACCTCTTATATATTATACACCAGTATACATCTCTTATATATTATACCCCAGTATACATCTCTTATATATTATACCCCAGTATACATCTCTTATATATTATACCCCAGTATACATCTTATATATTATACCCCAGTATACATCTCTTATATATTATACCCCAGTATACATCTCTTATATATTATACCCCAGTATACATCTTATATATTATACCCCAGTATACATCTCTTATATATTATACACCAGTATACATCTCTTATATATTATACCCCAGTATACATCTCTTATATATTATACCCCAGTATACATCTCTTATATATTATACCCCAGTATAGCATCTCTTACATATTATACCCCAGTATACATCTCTTATATATTATACCCCAGTATACATCTCTTATATATTATACCCCAGTATAGCATCTCTTATATATTATACCCCAGTATAGCATATCTTATATATTATACCCCCAGTATAGCATCTCTTATATATTATACCCCAGTATACATCTCTTATATATTATACCCCAGTATACATCTCTTATATTACACACCAGTATACATCTCTTATATATTATACCCCAGTATAGCATCTCTTGTATATTATACCCCAGTATACATCTCTTATATATTATACCCCAGTATAGCATCTCTTATATATTATACCCCAGTATAGCATATCTTATATATTATACCCCAGTATACATCACTTATATATTATACCCCAGTATACATCTCTTATATATTATACCCCAGTATACATCTTATATATTATACCCCAGTATACATCTCTTATATATTATACACCAGTATACATCTCTTATATATTATACCCCAGTATACATCTCTTATATATTATACCCCAGTATACATCTCTTATATATTATACCCCAGTATAGCATCTCTTATATATTATACCCCAGTATACATCTCTTATATATTATACTCCAGTATACATCTCTTATATATTATACCCCAGTATACATCTCTTATATATTATACCCCAGTATACATCTCTTATATATTATACCCCAGTATAGCATCTCTTATATATTATACCCCAGTATAGCATCTCTTATATATTATACCCCAGTATACATCTCTTATATATTATACTCCAGTATACATCTCTTATATATTATACCCCAGTATACATCTCTTATATATTATACCCCAGTATACATCTCTTATATATTATACCCCAGTATACATCTCTTATATATATACACCAGTATACATCTCTTATATATTATACACCAGTATACATCTCTTATATATTATACCCCAGTATACATCTCTTATATATTATACCCCAGTATACATCTCTTACAAACCCCTCACATACGTTACCTACTATAGATGTTAGACTTACAGGCCTGTAGTTTCCAGGATCACTCTTTGACCCCTTCTTGAATATTGGTAGCACATTAGCTATGCGCCAGCCCTGTGGAACAATCCCTGTCGTAATAGAATCTATAAATATTAGGAATATCGGTCTGTCTTAACACAGTACATAATTCCTGCAGTACTCTAGGATGGACCTTCTGGCCCGGTGACTTATGGATTTTAATGTTTTTAAGGCGTCTCCCCACTTCTTGTTGTGTTAGGCAGGTGAGATTTATGGGAGGATTTATATTATCCCTAGCCATGTCCTCTGTTATGGGATTCTCCTCTGTGAATACAGTAGAGAAGAATGTATTTAGTAGATTGGCCTTTTCCTCTTCCCCCTCCACCATTACACCCAGATTATTTTTGAGGGGACCAACATTTTCGGTTTTAAGTCTTTTGTTGTTTATATAGGTGAAGAACATTTTGGGATTCCTATTACTTTCTGTGGCTATCCTTCTTTCTGTTGCTATTTTTGCTTCTTTTATTTGTTTTTTACACATTCTATTCTTCTGTCTATAGTCGCTCCATGCTTCCCCACCACCTTCTTGTTTTAGTAGTCTGACTGCTTGTTTCTTATCACTTATTGCCCCCCCCCCCCCCTTACAGCTGAAGTTACCACATTGGATTTCTCTTATTTCTACTACGTTTATTCCCATATGGTACAGTATGTGTCCTTCACACCATTTACCCAGGATGCTCTTACATATGTCCCCGGGGTCCTCCCTTATATCTCAGGGCAGTGTCCCCCCAGTCTATGTCCCCGGGGTCCTCTCTTATATCTCAGGGCAGTGTCCCCCCAGTCTATGTCCCCGGGGTCCTCTCTTATATCTCAGGGCAGTGTCCCCCCAGTCTATGTCCCCGGGGTCCTCTCTTATATCTCAGGGCAGTGTCCCCCCAGTCTATGTCCCCGGGGCCCTCTCTTATATCTCAGGGCAGTGTCCCCCCAGTCTATGTCCCCGGGGTCCTCTCTTATATCTCAGGGCAGTGTCCCCCCAGTCTATGTCCCCGGGGTCCTCTCTTATATCTCAGGGCAGTGTCCCCCCAGTCTATGTCCCCGGGGTCCTCTCTTATATCTCAGGGCAGTGTCCCCCCAGTCTATGTCCCCGGGGTCCTCTCTTATATCTCAGGGCAGTGTCCCCCCAGTCTATGTCCCCGGGGTCCTCTCTTATATCTCAGGGCAGTGTCCCAGTCTATGTCCCCGGGGTCCTCCCTTATATCTCAGGGCAGTGTCCCAGTCTATGTCCCCGGGGTCCTCCCTTATATCTCAGGGCAGTGTCCCAGTCTATGTCCCCGGGGTCCTCTCTTATATCTCAGGGCAGTGTCCCCCCAGTCTATGTCCCCGGGGTCCTCTCTTATATCTCAGGGCAGTGTCCCAGTCTATGTCCCCGGGGTCCTCTCTTATATCTCAGGGCAGTGTCCCCCCAGTCTATGTCCCCGGGGTCCTCCCTTATATCTCAGGGCAGTGTCCCCCCAGTCTATGTCCCCGGGGTCCTCTCTTATATCTCAGGGCAGTGTCTATGTCCCCGGGGTCCTCTCTTATATCTCAGGGCAGTGTCCTCCCAGTCTATGTCCCGGGGTCCTCTCTTATATCTCAGGGCAGTGTCCCCGCAGTCTATGTCCCCGGGGTCCTCTCTTATATCTCAGGGCAGTGTCCCCCCAGTCTATGTCCTCGGGGTCCTCTCTTATATCTCAGGGCAGTGTCCCCCCAGTCTATGTCCCCGGGGCCCTCGCTTATATCTCAGGGCAGTGTCTATGTCCCCGGGGTCCTCTCTTATATCTCAGGGCAGTGTCCTCCCAGTCTATGTCCCCGGGGTCCTCTCTTATATCTCAGGGCAGTGACCCCCCCTCTTGTTGGTTCCTGTACTAGTTGGGAAAGGTAATTATCTGTTACTATTTCCAGTCTCCGCTTCCCTTCCTGGAGCTGCAGGTTCCTGCTTTCCTGTATATATTTGGGTAGTTATAGTCCCCCATAATAATGACTTCCCCCTGCTTTCCTGTATATATTGGGTAGTTATAGTCCCCCATAATAATGACGTCCCCCTGCTTTCCTGTATATATTTGGGTAGTTATAGTCCCCCATAATAATGACTTCCCCCTGCTTTCCTGTATATATTGGGGTAGTTATAGTCCCCCATAATAATGACGTCCCCCTGCTTTCCTGTATATATTTGGGTAGTTATAGTCCCCCATAATAATGACTCCCCCTGCTTTCCTGTATATATTGGGGTAGTTATAGTCCCCCATAATAATGACGTCCCCCTGCTTTCCTGTATATATTTGGGTAGTTATAGTCCCCCATAATAATGACTTCCCCCTGCTTTCCTGTATATATTGGGGTAGTTATAGTCCCCCATAATAATGACGTCCCCCTGCTTTCCTGTATATATTTGGGTAGTTATAGTCCCCCATAATAATGACTCCCCCCTGCTTTCCTGTATATATTGGGGTAGTTATAGTCCCCCATAATAATGACGTCCCCCTGCTTTCCTGTATATATTTGGGTAGTTATAGTCCCCCATAATAATGACGTCCCCCTGCTTTCCTGTATATAATTGGGTAGTTATAGTCCCCCATAATAATGACTTCCCCCTGCTTTCCTGTATATATTGGGTAGTTATAGTCCCCCATAATAATGACGTCCCCCTGCTTTCCTGTATATATTTGGGTAGTTATAGTCCCCCATAATAATGACTTCCCCCTGCTTTCCTGTATATATTTGGGTAGTTATAGTCCCCCATAATAATGACTTCCCCCTGCTTTCCTGTATATATTTGGGTAGTTATAGTCCCCCATAATAATGACTTCCCCCTGCTTTCCTGTATATATTGGGGTAGTTATAGTCCCCCATAATAATGACGTCCCCCTGCTTTCCTGTATATATTTGGGTAGTTATAGTCCCCCATAATAATGACTTCCCCCTGCTTTCCTGTATATATTGGGGTAGTTATAGTCCCCCATAATAATGACTTCCTCCTGCTTTCCTGTATATATTTGGCTAGTTATAGTCCCCCATAATAATGACGTCCCCCTGCTTTCCGGTATATATTGGGTAGTTATAGTCCCCCATAATAATGACGTCCCCCTGCTTTCCTGTATATATTTGGGTAGTTATAGTCCCCCATAATAATGACGTCCCCCTGCTTTCCTGTATATATTGGGTAGTTATAGCCCCCCATAATAATGACTCCCCCTGCTTTCCTGTATATATTGGGTAGTTAAAGTCCCCCATAATAATGACGTCCCCCTGCTTTCCTGTATATATTTGGGTAGTTATAGTCCCCCATAATAATGACTTCCCCCTGCTTTCCTGTATATATTGGGTAGTTATAGTCCCCCATAATAATGACGTCCCCCTGCTTTCCTGTATATATTATGGTAGTTATAGTCCCCCATAATAATGACGTCCCCCTGCTTTCCTGTATATATTGGGTAGTTATAGTCCCCCATAATAATGACGTCACTCTGCTTTCCTGTATATATTGGGTAGTTATAGTCCCCCATAATAATGACTTCCCCCTGCTTTCCTGTATATATTGGGGTAGTTATAGTCCCCCATAATAATGACTTCCCCCTGCTTTCCTGTATATATTGGGTAGTTATAGTCCCCCATAATAATGACGTCCCCCTGCTTTCCTGTATATATTGGGTAGTTATAGTCCCCCATAATAATGACGTCCCCCTGCTTTCCTGTATATATTGGGTAGTTATAGTCCCCCATAATAATGACGTCCCCCCTGCTTTCCTGTATATATTGGGTATAGTCCCCCATAATAATTACTTCCCCCTGCTTTCCTGTATATATTGGGTAGTTATAGTCCCCCATAATAATGACGTCCCCCTGCTTTCCTGTATATATTGGGTAGTTATAGTCCCCCATAATAATGACGTCCCCCTGCTTTCCTGTATATATATTGGGTAGTTATAGTCCCCCATAATAATGACGTCCCCCTGCTTTCCTGTATATATTATGGTAGTTATAGTCCCCATAATAATGACGTCCCCCTGCTTTCCTGTATATATATTGGGTAGTTATAGTCCCCCATAATAATGACGTCCCCCTGCTTTCCTGTATATATTGGGTAGTTATAGTCCCCCATAATAATGACGTCCCCCTGCTTTCCTGTATATATTGGGTATAGTCCCCCATAATAATGACGTCCCCCTGCTTTCCGGTATATATTGGGTAGTTATAGTCCCCCATAATAATGACTCCCCCCTGCTTTCCTGTATATATATTGGGTAGTTATAGTCCCCCATAATAATGACGTCCCCCTGCTTTCCGGTATATATTGGGTAGTTATAGTCCCCCATAATAATGATGCCCCCCTGCTTTCCTGTATATATTGGGTAGTTATAGTCCCCCATAATAATGACTTCCCCCTGCTTTCCTGTATATATTGGGTAGTTATAGTCCCCCATAATAATGACTTCCCCCTGCTTTCCTGTATATATTGGGTAGTTATAGTCCCCCATAATAATGACTTCCCCCTGCTTTCCTGTATATATTTGGGTAGTTATAGTCCCCCATAATAATGACTTCCCCCTGCTTTCCTGTATATATTGGGTAGTTATAGTCCCCCATAATAATGACGTCCCCCTGCTTTCCTGTATATATTGGGTAGTTATAGTCCCCCCCCCCCATAATAATGAGGTCACTCTGCTTTCCTGTATATATTGGGTAGTTATAGTCCCCCATAATAATGACGTCCCCCTGCTTTCCTGTATATATTGGGGTAGTTATAGCCCCCCCCCCCCATAATAATGAGGTCACTCTGCTTTCCTGTATATATTGGGTAGTTATAGTCCCCCATAATAATGACGTCCCCTGCTTTCCTGTATATATTTGGGTAGTTATAGTCCCCCATAATAATGACGTCCCCCTGCTTTCCTGTATATATTGGGTAGTTATAGTCCCCCATAATAATGACGTCCCCCTGCTTTCCTGTATATATTGGGGTAGTTATAGCCCCCCCCCCCCCATAATAATGACGTCCCCCTGCTTTCCTGTATATATTGGGTAGTTATAGTCCCCCATAATAATGACGTCCTCCTGCTTTCCTGTATATATTGGGTAGTTATAGTCCCCCATAATAATGACTTCCCCCTGCTTTCCTGTATATATTGGGTAGTTATAGTCCCCCATAATAATGACTCCCCCTGCTTTCCTGTATATATTTGGGTAGTTATAGTCCCCCATAATAATGACGTCCCCCTGCTTTCCTGTATATATTGGGTAGTTATAGCCCCCCATAATAATGACGTCCCCCTGCTTTCCTGTATATATTTGGGTAGTTATAGCCCCCCATAATAATGACGTCACCCTGCTGATGGCGGGGTGTGATTGTGATGGTGGTTTGTGGCTGTTTTGGTGGGGTGTGGCTGTTATGGCGGTGTGACTGTGATGATGGGGTGTGACTATGGCTGTGTTGGCGGGGTGTGACATAGGCGCTGTGTGGCTGTTATTGCGGACCCCCTGTATCACACTGTGATGGCAGGGTGTGTTGGTGGGGTGTGGCTATTATGGTTGTGATGGCGGAGTGTGACTATAGCTGTGTTAGCAGGGTACGACATTGGTGGTGTGTGGCTGTTATGGCTGTGTTGGCGGGGTGTGACTATGGCTGTGTTGGCAGGGTGCAACGTTGGCGATGTGGCTGTTATGGCTGTGTTGGCGGGGTGTGATGGCGGGGTGTGGCTGTTATGGCGGTGTGACTATGATGATGGGGTGTGACTATGGCTGTGTTGGCGGGGTGCGACATTGGCGGTGTGTGGCTGTTTTGGCCGTGTTGGCGGGGTGTGACTGTTATGGTGGGGTGTGACTATGATGATGGGGTGTGACTATGGCTGTGTTGGCGGGGGGTGCGACGTTGGCGGTGTGTGGCTGTTTTGGCTGTGTTGGCGGGGTGTGGCTGTTATGGCGGTGTGACTATGGCTGTGTTAGCGGGGTACGAAATTGGCCGGGTGTGGCTGTTTATGGCTGTGTTTGTGGGGTGTGGCTGTTATGGCGGGGTGTGATTGTAATGATGGGGTGTGGCTGTGTTGGTGGGGTGTGATGGTGAGGTGTGGCTGTTTTGGCTGTGTTAGTGGGGTGTGATGGCAGGGTGTGTTGGTGAGGTGTGGCTGTTTTGGCTGTGTTTGCGAGGTGTGGATGTTATGGCGGGGTGTGATTGTGATGGGGTGTGGCTGTGTTGGTGGGGTGTGATGGGGTGTGTGATGGCGGGGTGTGGCTGTGTTGTGAGGTGTGACTGTTTTGGCTTTGTTGGTGGGGTGTGGCTGTTATGGCGAGGTGTGACTGTGATGATGGGGTGTGACTATGGCTGTGTTGGCGGTGCGTGGCTTTTATTGCGGACCCCCTGTATCACTCTGTGATGGCAGGGGGTGTTGATGGGGTGTGGCTGTTATGGCTGTGATGGCGGGGTGTGACTATGGCTGTGTTAGTGGGGTACGAAATTGGCGGTGTGTGGCTGTTATGGCTGTGATGGCGAGGTGTGACTGTTTTGGCTGTGATGGCGAGGTGTGACTGTTTTGGCTGTTGTGATGGGGTGTGTGATGGCGGGGTGTGGCTGTGTTGATGGGGTGTGTGATGGCGGGGTGTGGCTGTGTTGGTGGGGTGTGGCTGTTTTGGCTGTGTTGGCGAGGTGTGACTGTTTTGGCTGTTGTGATGGGGTGTGTGATGGCGGGGTGTGGCTGTGTTGGTGGGGTGTGGCTGTTTTGGCTGTGTTGGCGGGGTGTGGCTGTTATGGCGGGGAGTGATTGTGATGGGGTGTGGCTGTGTTGGTGGGGTGCGATGGCGGGGTGTGGCTGTGTTGGCGGGTTGTTGCTGTTATGGCGGGGAGTGATTGTAATGGGGTGTGGCTGTTTTGGCTGTGTTGGAGGGGTGTTGTGGTTAAGGTGGGGAGTGATTGTGATGGGGTGTGATGGCGGGGTGTGGCTGTGTTGGTGGGGTGTGGCTGTTTTGGCTGTGTTGGTGGGGTGTGGCTGTTTTGGCGGGGTGTGACTGTGATGATGGGGTGGGACATTGGCGGTGTGTGGCTGTTATTGCGGACCCCCTGTATCACACTGTGTTGGTGGGGTGTGGCTGTTATTGCGGACCCCCTGTATCACACTGTGTTGGTGGGGTGTGGCTGTTATTGCGGACCCCCTGTATCACACTGTGTTGGTGGGGTGTGGCTGTTTTGGCGGGGTGTGACTGTGATGATGGGGTGGGACATTGGCGGTGTGTGGCTGTTATTGCGGACCCCCTGTATCACACTGTGTTGGTGGGGTGTGGCTGTTATTGCGGACCCCCTGTATCACACTGTGTTGGTGGGGTGTGGCTGTTATTGCGGACCCCCTGTATCACACTGTGCTCTCCAGGATGACGGCCTTCGCTCTCCGAATCTTTGGTGATGTGAATCGTTACGTTTCGCTGGATCAGATGTCCGTGTGTAACTCTCTGCTGTGGCTGATCGAGAACCGGCAGAACCCCGATGGATCCTTCCAGGAGAACTCCGCCTCCCAACCCATCAAACTGCAGGTGAGGTGACAGGGGGCGGGGAGAATAAAGATGGAGGCCAGTTCTTGTTTCTGAAAAACGGAGACCACGCCCACTCTGCATGCCACACCCACTCTGCATGAGCTGAATGAATGTGTATGTTATATTTACAGGGCACCATCCCCCGTGAAGCATCAGAGAAGGCGCTGTACCTGACCGCGTACACGGTGATCGGGATGCAGAAGGTGTACGACATGTGTGCCATCATCGTAAGTGTGTATATATATATACTGCTGCCCGGGCATGCTGGGAGGTGTAGTGCAGAACAGCCGTAGAGACAGAGATAGCTGAGAAAAGTAAGTGAACCCCAGGGATAGCTGGACATTGTAGGGAGAAAAGTAAGTGAACCCCAGAAACAGCTGGACATTGCAGGGAGAAAAGTAAGTGAACCCCATAAATAGCCGGACATTGTAGGGAGAAAAGTAAGTGAACCCCAGGGATAGATGGACATTGTAGGGAGAAAAGTAAGTGAACCCCAGGGATAGATGGACATTGTAGGGAGAAAAGTAAGTGAACCCCAGGGATAGCCGGACATTGTAGGGAGAAAAGTAAGTGAACCCCAGGGATAGCCGGACATTGTAGGGAGAAAAGTAAGTGAACCCCAGGGATAGATGGACATTGTAGGGAGAAAAGTAAGTGAACCCCAGGGATAGCCGGACATTGCAGGGAGAAAAGTAAGTGAACCCCAGGGATAGCCGGACATTGTAGGGAGAAAAGTAAGTGAACCCCAGGGATAGATGGACATTGTAGGGAGAAAAGTAAGTGAACCCCAGGGATAGATGGACATTGTAGGGAGAAAAGTATGTGAACCCCAGGGATAGATGGACATTGCAGGGAGAAAAGTAAGTGAACCCCAGGAATAGTCGGACATTGTAGGGAGAAAAGTAAGTGAACCCCAGGGATAGATGGACATTGCAGGGAGAAAAGTATGTGAACCCCAGGGATAGATGGACATTGCAGGGAGAAAAGTAAGTGAACCCCAGGGATAGATGGACATTGCAGGGAGAAAAGTAAGTGAACCCCAGGGATAGACGGACATTGTAGGGAGAAACGTATGTGAACCCCAGGGATAGATGGACATTACAGGGAGAAAAGTAAGTGAACCCCAGGGATAGCAGGACATTGCAGGGAGAAAAGTAAGTGAACCCCAGAAACAGCTGGACATTGCAGGGAGAAAAGTAAGTGAACCCCAGGGATAGCAGGACATTGCAGGGAGAAAAGTAAGTGAACCCCAGGGATAGATGGACATTGTAGTAAGAAAAGTAAGTGAACCCCAGGGATAGCCGGACATTGCAGGGAGAAAAGTAAGTGAACCCCAGGGATAGATGGACATTGTAGTAAGAAAAGTAAGTGAACCCCAGGGATAGCCGGACATTGCAGGGAGAAAAGTAAGTGAACCCCTGTAACTCTCCCTTCCCGGAGGGATTCAGCTCACAGAATCCAATTAGATCACATTGTATCATTGATCAATGCAGAATTCAAGGGGATTTAAGAGGGTTCACTTACTTTTCCTTACAGCTGTATATAATACACAGCAGTCTGACCACCGCATTAACCCTTTCATGTCTGTTGTGCAGGAAGTGAAGAACGCCATGAACCTGGCGGTGGAGTATCTGTCCAGGCAGGCGCCTAATGCGCAGAGCACCTTCTCGCTGGCGGTCACGGCCTATGCCCTGGCCATCTCCGAGGCCACGCTGCAGAGCAAACATTACACCTACGGGAAGCTACAGGGTGAAGCCTTCAGTAAGGGGGTCGGTAAGTGACTACTGTCCCCAGCATCTGTCCCTCCTGGGGCATTGGGGAGGGGGGCAGATGTCAGTGATGACTGAGCAGAGTGGGGCCCAAATGCTGAGAAATAAGCCGCATCAGAACGATCAGGTAAGGACAGCTGGGGGCAGCAGCCACTCCCTAGATGGGAAGACGGAGACTGACCGAGTGACAGCTGTACCCGGGGAGACAGAGACTGGCGGAGGGGCGACTGTACCCGGGGAGACAGAGACTGGCGGAGGGGCGACTGTACCCGGGGAGACGGAGACTGGCGGAGGGGCGACTGTACCCGGGGAGACGGAGACTGGCGGAGGGGCGACTGTACCCGGGGAGACAGAGACTGGCGGAGGGGCGACTGTACCCGGGGAGACAGAGACTGGCGGAGGGGCGACTGTACCCGGGGAGACAGAGACTGGCGGAGGGGCGACTGTACCCGGGGAGACGGAGACTGGCGGAGGGGCGACTGTACCCAGGGAGATGGAGACTGGCGGAGGGGCGGCTGTACCCAGGGAGATGGAGACTGGCGGAGGGGCGGCTGTACCCGGGGAGACAGAGACTGGCGGAGGGGCGACTGTACCCAGGGAGACGGAGACTGGCGGAGGGGCGACTGTACCCGGGGAGACGGAGACTGGCGGAGGGGCGACTGTACCCGGGGAGACGGAGACTGGCGGAGGGGCGACTGTACCCGGGGAGATGGAGACTGGCGGAGGGGCGACTGTACCTGGGGAGACAAGAGACTGGCGGAGGGGCGACTGTACCTGGGGAGACAAGAGACTGGCGGAGGGGCGACTGTACCCGGGGAGACGGAGACTGGCGGAGGGGCGACTGTACCCGGGGAGACGGACACTGGCGGAGGGGCGGCTGTACCCAGGGAGATGGAGACTGGCGGAGGGGCGGCTGTACCCAGGGATATGGAGACTGGCGGAGGGGCGGCTGTACCCAGGGAGATGGAGACTGGCGGAGGGGCGGCTGTACCCAGGGAGATGGAGACTGGCGGAGGGGCGGCTGTACCCAGGGAGATGGAGACTGGCGGAGGGGCGGCTGTACCCAGGGAGATGGAGACTGGCGGAGGGGCGGCTGTACCCAGGGAGACGGAGACTGGCGGAGGGGCGACTGTACCCAGGGAGACTGAGACTGGCGGAGGGGCGGCTGTACCGTATGCTTGTGTAGCTTATGCGGTGTTGTGGCAGTTCTGTGGCTGTAAGGTCACTTGGACACTTGTTACGTTGGCCAGGAGTGGTCTTGGAAACCACCCCCAGAAAAACGGGCACTGTGTTTGAGTGTAACCTGGTGTGTAGGTGCAGGTGCAAAATGGTGGAGTCCAGATGCTTAACCAGGTTTACTTGGAGGAACTGCAGAGCAATCTAAGATAATACACTCTGGTAACTGCAGGTGCAGGCAGGAGGTAGTAAGAGAAGTTGTGACAGCAAGGTAGAGGAGAAGAACGTCTGGAGGGCCGTGTCCAATGTGTGTACTCTGCCGGGATAGTGTAGTAGAGAATAGAAGTGACTGAAGAAGATATTCAAATTATGTATAGATATCTGTAATCTGACCGCCTTATGCCCTGTACTGTCAGGATACCCGTCCTGTTAGGGTAGTACGAGGTCCCTGCGCTGGGTTGAGCCGACTTCCCAGGATTTCCCAGAATAGCCGAGCGTTACAGTAGGATACATTGGCAAGTGACAGCTTTGTCCTACTGGGGGTTTCTAGCCTCAGGTATGCTGCCATGTGTGGTGTAGATGGTATCCCTGGTGTGGACAGGGTAATCAGGGTTCACTGCAGCAGGAACTGTCTGTCAGAATGATGAAGAGACGGCTGTACCCAGGGAGAGGGAGAATGATGGAGGGACGGCTGTACCCGGGGAGAGGGAGAATGATGGAGGGACGACTGTACCCAGGGAGAGGGAGAATGATGGAGGGACGGCTGTACCCGGGGAGAGGGAGAATGATGGAGGGACGACTGTACCCAGGGAGAGGGAGAATGATGGAGGGACGGCTGTACCCGGGGAGAGGGAGAATGATGGAGGGACGACTGTACCCAGGGAGAGGGAGAATGATGGAGGGACGACTGTACCCGGGGAGAGGGAGAATGATGGAGGGACGGCTGTACCCGGGGAGAGGGAGAATGATGGAGGGATGGCTGTACCCGGGGAGAGGGATGATGATGGAGGGACGGCTGTACCCAGGGAGAGGGAGAATGATGGAGGGATGACTGTACCCGGGGAGAGTAAGAGTGGTGGAGGGACGGCTGTACCCGGGGAGAGGGAGAATGATGGAGGGACGACTGTACCCGGGGAGAGTAAGAGTGGTGGAGGGACGGCTGTACCCAGGGAGAGGGAGAATGATGGAGGGACGGCTGTACCCGGGGAGAGGGATGATGATGACAGTCCCATGTTACATGAAGCCTCGCCGCGATGGAGGGATCAGGGCTATGTATCCCATGAATGAATCACTCTCCTGCTCTCCCCTCCTGCATTGCTCTCCAGCTCTCCTCTCCTGCATTGCTCTCCAGCTCTCCTCTCCTGCATTGCTTTCCAGCTCTCCTCTCCTGCATTGCTCTCCTCTCCTGCATTGCTCTCCTCTCCTGCATTGCTCTCCAGCTCTCCTCTCCTGCATTGCTCTCCAGCTCTCCTCTCCTGCATTGCTCTCCAGCTCTCCTCTCCTGCATTGCTCTCCAGCTCTCCTCTCCTGCATTGCTCTCCAGCTCTCCTCTCCTGCATTGCTCTCCAGCTCTCCTCTCCTGCATTGCTCTCCAGCTCTCCTCTCCTGCATTGCTCTCCAGCTCTCCACTCCTGCATTGCTCTCCAGCTCTCCTCTCCTGCATTGCTCTCCTCTCCTGCATTGCTCTCCTCTCCTGCATTGCTCTCCAGCTCTCCTCTCCTGCATTGCTCTCCTCTCCTGCATTGCTCTCCAGCTCTCCTCTCCTGCATTGCTCTCCTCTCCTGCATTGCTCTCCAGCTCTCCTCTCCTGCATTGCTCTCCTCTCCTGCATTGCTCTCCAGCTCTCCTCTCCTGCATTGCTCTCACAGCTGGGAGTTTGTTACAGTGTCTCCAGCCTGGTCTAATCTCTCCTGTACAGCTGTAGGAGTCCAGGCAGTGTAAGTGACTATGCTGAGCACACTGTAACAAACCCTCAGAGGTGAGCAGTATGATCCCCTGAGACCTGTGCTCTACAGGAATGGCCGATTATAGGAAGGTTGCGTCTCGTTCTGCAGGTTTTCCTCCGGTTTATCGATATTGGAAAGATACACTGAGGAAGTTTGACGACACTGCCCCGAGCATGGAGACAGCAAAGATGGTGGAGACAACGGCCTACGCCCTGCTGACCGCGCTGAAGTACGCCGACCCCGACTACGCCAAACCTGTGGTGCGCTGGCTGAAGGAGCAGCAGAGATACGGCGGCGGCTTCTTCTCTACTCAGGTGATAACACGGCACTGTGCGGTCAGGTGACTGGAGGGGGAGGCCCCCCCATACAGGAGACTGCAGGAGCCCCCCCCCCCATACAGGAGACTGCAGGAGCCCCCCCCCCCCCATACAGGAGACTGCAGGAGCCCCCCCCCCCTCATACAGGAGACTGCAGGAGCCCCCCCCCCCTCATACAGGAGACTACAGGAAGCCCCCCCCAATACAGGAGACTGCAGGAGCCCCCCCCCCCAATACAGGAGACTGCAGGAGCCCCCCAATACAGGAGACTGCAGGAGCCCCCCCCCCCAATACAGGAGACTGCAGGAGCCCCCCCCCCCAATACAGGAGACTGCAGGAGCCCCCCAATACAGGAGACTGCAGGAGCCCCCCAATACAGGAGACTGCAGGAGCCCCCCCCATACAGGAGCCCCCCCCATACAGGAGACTGCAGGAGCCCCCCCCCCAATACAGGAGACTGCAGGAGCCCCCCCCCAATACAGGAGACTGCAGGAGCCCCCCAATACAGGAGACTGCAGGAGCCCCCCCCATACAGGAGACTGCAGGAGCCCCCCCCCCATACAGGAGACTGCAGGAGCCCCCCCCCCATACAGGAGACTGCAGGAGCCCCCCCCCCATACAGGAGACTGCAGGAGCCCCCCCCCCCATACAGGAGACTGCAGGAGCCCCCCCCCATACAGGAGCCCCCCCAATACAGGAGACTGCAGGAGCCCCCCCCCAATACAGGAGACTGCAGGAGCCCCCCCCCAAAACAGGAGACTGCAGGAGCCCCCCCCCCCCAATACAGGAGACTGCAGGAGCCCCCCCCCCCCCCAAATACAGGAGACTGCAGGAGCCCCCCCCCCAATACAGGAGACTGCAGGAGCCCCCCCCCCCAATACAGGAGACTGCAGGAGCCCCCCCCCCCCAATACAGGAGACTGCAGGAGCCCCCCCCCCCCCATACAGGAGACTGCAGGAGCCCCCCCCCCCAATACAGGAGACTGCAGGAGCCCCCCCCCCCCATACAGGAGACTGCAGGAGCCCCCCCCCCCAATACAGGAGACTGCAGGAGCCCCCCCCCCCCAATACAGTAGACTACAGGAGCCCCCCCCCCCCAATACAGTAGACTGCAGGAGCCCCCCCCCCCCAATACAGGAGACTGCAGGAGCCCCCCCCCCCCAATACAGGAGACTGCAGGAGCCCCCCCCCCAATACAGGAGACTGCAGGAGCCCCCCCCCCCCCAATACAGGAGGCTGCAGGAGCCAACCCCCCCCCCCCCCCCCCCAATACAGGAGACTGCAGGAGCCCCCCCTCCAATACAGGAGACCCCCCCCAATACAGGAGACTGCAGGAGTCCCCCCCCCCCCCTTACAGGAGACTGCAGGAGGGCCCCCCTCCCATATCCACATATATCTCTGCAGGACCCCCCCCCATATCCACATATATCTCTGCAGGAGGAGCCCCCCCCCAATATATCTCTGCAGGAGCCCCCCCCCCATATCCACATATATCTGTGCAGGAGCCCCCCCCATATCCACATATATCTCTGCAGGAGCCCCCCCCCCATATCCACATATATCTCTGCAGGAGGAGCCCCCCCCCCCCCCCCCAATATATCTCTGCAGGAGCCCCCCCCCCATATCCACATATATCTCTGCAGGAGCCCCCCCCCATATCCACATATATCTCTGCAGGAGGAGCCCCCCCCCCCCAATATATCTCTGCAGGAGCCCCCCCCCCATATCCACATATATCTCTGCAGGAGCCCCCCCCCCCATATCCACATATATCTCTGCAGGAGCCCCCCCCCCTATATCCACATGTCTCTCTGCAGGAGCCCCCCCCCATATCCACATATATCTCTGCAGGAGCCCCCCCCCCATATCCACATATATCTCTGCAGGAGCCCCCCCCCCCATATCCACATATATCTCTGCAGGAGCCCCCCCCCCCATATCCACATATATCTCTGCAGGAGCCCCCCCCCATATCCACATATATCTCTGCAGGAGCCCCCCCCCCCATATCCACATATATCTCTGCAGGAGCCCCCCCCCCATATCCACATATCTCTCTGCAGGAGCCCCCCCCATATCCACATATATCTCTGCAGGAGCCCCCCCCCCCATATCCACATATATCTCTGCAGGAGCCCCCCCCCATATCCACATATATCTCTGCAGGAGCCCCCCCCCCCATATATCTCTGCAGGAGCGCCCCCCCCCCATATCCACATATATCTCTGCAGGAGCCCCCCCCCCCATATCCACATATATCTCTGCAGGAGCCCCCCCCCCCATATCCACATATCTCTCTGCAGGAGCCCCCCCCCCCATATATCTCTGCAGGAGCCCCCCCCCCCCCATATCCACATATATCTCTGCAGGAGCCCCCCCCCCCCATATCCACATATATCTCTGCAGGATCCCCCCCCCCCCATATCCAAATATCTCTCTGCAGGAGCCCCCCCCATATCCACATATATCTCTGCAGGAGCCCCCCCCCCCCATATCCACATATATCTCTGCAGGAGCCCCCCCCCCCCCCATATCCACATATCTCTCTGCAGGAGCCCCCCCCCCATATCCACATATATCTCTGCAGGAGGAGCCCCCCCCCCCCAATATATCTCTGCAGGCGCCCCCCCCCCATATCCACATATATCTCTGCAGGAGCCCCCCCCCCCCCATATCCACATATCTCTCTGCAGGAGCCCCCCCCCCCCATATCCACATATATCTCTGCAGGAGCCCCCCCCCCCATATCCACATATATCTCTGCAGGAGCCCCCCCCATATCCACATATATCTCTGCAGGAGCCCCCCCCCCCCAATACAGGAGACTGCAGGAGCCCCCCCCCCCCCCCAATACAGGAGACTGCAGGAGCCCCCCCCCCCATATCCACATATCTCTCTGCAGGAGCCCCCCCCATATCCACATATATCTCTGCAGGAGCCCCCCCCCCATATCCACATATATCTCTGCAGGAGCCCCCCCCCCCATATCCACATATATCTCTGCAGGAGCCCCCCCCCTATATCCACATATATCTCTGCAGGAGGAGCCCCCCCCCCAATATATCTCTGCAGGAGCCCCCCCCCCCATATCCACATATATCTCTGCAGGAGCCCCCCCCCCATATCCACATATATCTCTGCAGGAGCCCCCCCCCCCCCCCATATCCACATATCTCTCTGCAGGAGCCCCCCCCCCCATATCCACATATATCTCTGCAGGAGCCCCCCCCCCCATATCCACATATATCTCTGCAGGAGCCCCCCCCATATCCACATATATCTCTGCAGGAGCCCCCCCCCCCCAATACAGGAGACTGCAGGAGCCCCCCCCCCCCCAATACAGGAGACTGCAGGAGCCCCCCCCCCCCATATCCACATATCTCTCTGCAGGAGCCCCCCCCCCAATACAGGAGACTGCAGGAGCCCCCCCCCCCCCCAATACAGGAGACTGCAGGAGCCCCCCCCCCCCCCATATCCACATATCTCTCTGCAGGAGCCCCCCCCCCCATATCCACATATATCTCTGCAGGAGCCCCCCCCCATATCCACATATATCTCTGCAGGAGCCCCCCCCCCCCATATCCACATATATCTCTGCAGGAGCCCCCCCCCATATCCACATATATCTCTGCAGGAGCCCCCCCCCCATATCCACATATATCTCTGCAGGAGCCCCCCCCCCATATCCACATATATCTCTGCAGGAGCCCCCCCCCCCATATCCACATATATCTCTGCAGGAGCCCCCCCCTTCATATCCACATATATCTCTGCAGGAGCCCCCCCCCATATCCACATATATCTCTGCAGGAGCCCCCCCCCCCCATATCCACATATATCTCTGCAGGACACCATTAGTGCACTGGAAGCCCTGACAGAAGTCGCCATCCTGGACGAGAAACTGTCCCTCAACATGGAGGTAAAGGTGGCGTACAGAAGGTCCGGAGAGTTCCTGAGTTACCGCCTGACCAAGACGCAGCCCTTCACCAGGCCTGTAGAGGTACGGCACAGGAGAGCGCCCAGAAGTCTACTCCAGAGCTGCACTCACTATTCTGCTGTTACATCATGTCTCTTCCTCCAGAGCTGCACTCACTATTCTGCTGTTACATCATGTCTCATCCCCCAGAGCTGCACTCACTATTCTGCTGTTACATCATGTCTCATCCCCCAGAGCTGCACTCACTATTCTGCTGTTACATCATGTCTCATCCCCCAGAGCTGCACTCACTATTCTGCTGTTACATCAGGTCTCTTCCTCCAGAGCTGCACTCACTATTCTGCTGTTACATCCTATCTCATCCTCCAGAGCTGCACTCGCTATTCTGCTGTTACATCATGTCTCATCCCCCAGAGCTGCACTCACTATTCTGCTGTTACATCAGGTCTCATCCTCCAGAGCTGCACTCACTATTCTGCTGTTACATCATGTCTCATCCCCCAGAGCTGCACTCACTATTCTGCTGTTACATCCTGTCTCCTCCTACAGAGCTGCAATCACTATTCTGCTGTTACATCCTGTCTCCTCCTACAGAGCTGCAATCACTATTCTGCTGTTACATCATGTCTCTTCCTCCAGAGCTGCACTCACTATTCTGCTGTTACATCCTGTCTCATCCTCCAGAGCTGCACTCACTATTCTGCTGTTACATCCGGTCTCATCCTCCAGAGCTGCACTCACTATTCTGCTGTTACATCATGTCTCATCCTCCAGAGCTGCACACACTATTCTGCTGTTACATCCTGTCTCATACTCCAGAGCTGCACTCACTATTCTGCTGTTACATCCTGTCTCACCCTCCAGAGCTGCACTCACTATTCTGCTGTTACATCATTCCCTATCCTCCAGAGCTGCACTCACTATTCTGCTGTTACATCATTCCCTATCCTCCAGAGCTGCACTCACTATTCTGCTGTTACATCCTGTCTCATCCTCCAGAGCTGCACTCACTATTCTGCTGTTACATTCTGTCTCCTCCTCCAGAGCTGCACTCACTATTCTGCTGTTACATCATGTCTCATCCTCCAGAGCTGCACTCACTATTCTGCTGTTACATCCTGTCTCATCCTCCAGAGCTACACTCACTATTCTGCTGTTACATACTGTCTCCTCCTCCAGAGCTGCACTCACTATTCTGCTGTTACATCCTGTCTCATCCTCCAGAGCTGCACTCACTATTCTGCTGTTACATTCTGTCTCCTCCTCCAGAGCTGCACTCACTATTCTGCTGTTACATCATGTCTCATCCCCAAGAGCTGCACTCACTATTCTGCTTTTACATCATGTCTCTTCCTCCAGAGCTGCACTCACTATTCTGCTGTTACATCATTCCCTATCCTCCAGAGCTGCACTCACTATTCTGCTGTTACATCATGTCTCTTCCTCCAGAGCTGCACTCACTATTCTGGTGTTACATCATTCCCTATCCTCCAGAGCTGCACTCACTATTCTGCTGTTACATCATGTCTCATCCTCCAGAGCTGCACTCACTATTCTGCTGTTACATCGTTCCCTATACTCCAGAGCTGCACTCACTATTCTGCTGTTACATCATGTCTCATCCTCCAGAGCTGCACTCACTATTCTGCTGTTACATCATGTCTCATCCTCCAGAGCTGCACTCACTATTCTGCTGTTATATCATGTCTCATCCTCCAGAGCTGCACTCACTATTCTGCTGTTGCACTCATGAAGGTCTTTATTTCTAGATTCCAATATTAGAGGACCTCACCGTCAGTACGAGGAGCGCCAGAGGGATCGCCACAGGAAGTGTAAGTATATAGTGATAGGCAGGAGTTGTCACGGCCCCGCCCCTCTCTATGACGCTTGGTATGTGTGTTGCAGGTGCGGACCGTCTACCACATCATCACCCCCCCACAAGACAACTGCAAGTTTGATCTCCGCATCGGGAAGAAACAGCCGTGTAAAGTATCCCGCCACATACACGACATACAACACGCAGGATGATCATGTGACCTGGGGGACGATCATGTGACCGGGGGGACGATCTGTAGCAGGAGATAGAGTCCTCCCTCCCTGCAGTTCCTCCTTCAGCCTGCGGGGGCGCCACCACATGGTTACACTATGCTTTATGGGGCGGTCTCCTCCGGTCCTGTAGATGTGCGGGCACACGGTCTTATCTCGGGGGCACTCGGCTCTTGTTTGTTACAGTGTATCAGTCCAGTCCTGGGGATGAAGCTTCTCTCCTTCTGACCGTCACCTTTCTTGTCATTTCAGCACAGACAGAGGAGGCCATATTGGATGATGACGACTCGTCCCTGATGCTGCTGTTAGAGGCCTGTGCCAGGTATGGCGCTGTTCACACATAAATCCATGACTACCTAGTGCCCTGTGCCAACTATCAGCCCATTGCACGGTCTATCCTCCAGCTTCTAATCCTGTGCCCACCAGGTGGCGCCACTCTCCAGTTTATAATCCTGTGGCTGCGCCCTCTAGGGGTTACACAATTAGCTGTGGATGGCGGCGCTCTCTAGCGGTTATACGATTGGCTGTGGATGGCGGCGCCCTCTAGCGGTTCCCCTGTTAGCTGTGGATGGTGGCGCCCTCTAGTGGTCACACAGTTGGCTGTGGATGGCGGCGCCCTCTAGCGGTTTCCCAGTTGGCTGTGGATGGCGGCGCCCTCTAGCGGTTTCCCAGTTGGCTGTGGATGGCGGCGCCCTCTAGCGGTTTCCCAGTTGGCTGTGGATGGCGGCGCCCTCTAGCGGTTATATGGTTGGCGGCACCCTCTAGCGGTTATACGGTTGGCTGTGGATGGCGGTGCCCTCTAGGGGTTACACAATTAGCTGTGGATGGCGGCGCCCTCTAGCGGTTATACGGTTGGCTGTGGATGGCGGCGCCCTCTAGCGGTTATACGGTTGGCTGTGGATGGCGGCACCCTCTAGCGGTTATACGGTTGGCTGTGGATGGCGGTGCCCTCTAGCGGTTATACGGTTGGCTGTGGATGGCGGTGCCCTCTAGCTGCTTCCCAGTTGGCTGTGGATGGCGGCGCCCTCTAGCGGTTATACGGTTGGCTGTGGATGGCGGTGCCCTCTAGCGGTTATACGGTTGGCTGTGGATGGGGGTGCCCTCTAGCGGTTATACGGTTGGCTGTGGATGGCGGTGCCCTCTAGCGGCTTCCCAGTTGGCTGTGGATGGCGGCGCCCTCTAGCGGTTATACGGTTGGCTGTGGATGGCGGCGCCCTCTAGCGGTTATACGGTTGGCTGTGGATGGCGGTGCCCTCTAGCGGTTCCCCTGTTAGCTGTGGATGGCGGCCCTCTAGCGGTTATACGGTTGGCTGTGGATGGCGGTGCCCTCTAGCGGTTATACGGTTGGCTGTGGATGGCGGCGCCCTCTAGCGGTTATACAGTTGGCTGTGGATGGCGGCGCCCTCTAGCGGTTATACGGTTGGCTGTGGATGGCGGCGCCCTCTAGCGGTTATACGGTTGGCTGTGGATGGCGGTGCCCTCTAGCGGTTATACGGTTGGCTGTGGATGGCGGTGCCCTCTAGGGGTTACACAATTAGCTGTGGATGGCGGCGCCCTCTAGCGGTTATACGGTTGGCTGTGGATGGCGGCGCCCTCTAGCGGTTATACGGTTGGCTGTGGATGGCGGCGCCCTCTAGCGGTTACACAGTTGGCTGTGGATGGCGGCGCCCTCTAGCGGTTACAGGATCGGGCAGGTTCAGCTATGGCGCTGTGCGGCCTCCATACTTGCTGATGTCACGGCTCCACTCCCTTCGCCTCCTGATTTTCTTAATTTTTTTCCTACACATTTTAGATATAAACCTCAGAAGGATGAGATTGGCACCTCAGGCCAGGCCGTCATGGAGATCACCCTGCTGAGCGGGCTGCAGGCCGACGAGCGGCATCTAAACAAGGTGACTGCAGACAGAGGTCCTGAGATATCAGCTGGGGGGGAGGGGCACTCCTGAGATATCGGGGGGAGGGGCACTCCTGAGATATCGGGGGGAGGGGCACTCCTGAGATATCGGGGGGAGGGGCACTCCTGAGATATCGGGGGGAGGGGCACTCCTGAGATATCAGCTGGGGGGGAGGGGCACGCCTGAGATATCGGGGGGGAGGGGCACTCCTGAGATATCAGCTGGGGGGGAGGGGCACTCCTGAGATATCAGCTGGGGGGGAGGGGCACGCCTGAGATATCGGGGGGGCACTTTACAGAAGATTGATCAGAGCTTCTCTTTGTCTGTTTTCAGCTGGTGAACAGAGTTGATCAGTTTGTCACAGATTACAGCATCGAAGACGGGAAAGTCATCCTCCATTTTGACTGGGTAGGGGAACACCTTTGACTCCGCCTCTTCTCTATACTGGCCTGTGTGGTCAACACCTTACCACTATACTGAGCTGTGCAGATTCCTTCCCTGCACTGTGCAGACGCCACCTCCGCCCCATGTAGGCTCCACCTCCTCCCATGTACTGTGCAGGCTCCACCTTCCTACCTATGTACGCTCAGCCTCCTACCCTGAGTTGTGTAGTTCCTGCCTTCTGTGCAGGCCCAGCCACCTCTTCCTCTCCTCCCCTGTGTCAGCCTTCTCCTCTCCTGTGCAGGCCCCGCCTTCTCCTCTCCTGTGCAGGCCCCGCCTTCTCCTCTCCTGTGCAGGCCCCGCCTCCTCCTCTCCTGTGCAGGCCCCGCCTCCTCCTCCTGTGCAGGCCCCGCCTCCTCCTCTTCTGTGCAGGCCCAGCCACCTCTTCCTCTCCTCCCCTGTGTCAGCCCCGCCTCCTCCTCTCCTGTGCAGTCCCCGCCTCCTCCTCTCCTGTGCAGGCCCCACCTCTTCCACTCCTGTGCAGGCCCAGCCACCTCTTCCTCTCCTCCCCTGTGTCAGCCCAGCCACCTCTTCCTCTCCTCCCCTGTGTCAGCCCCGCCTCCTCCTCTCCTGTGCAGTCCCCGCCTCCTCCTCTCCTGTGCAGGCCCCACCTCTTCCACTCCTGTGCAGGCCCAGCCACCTCTTCCTCTCCTCCCCTGTGTCAGCCCAGCCACCTCTTCCTCTCCTCCCCTGTGTCAGCCCAGCCACCTCTTCCTCTCCTCCCCTGTGTCAGCCCCGCCGCCTCCTCTCCTGTGCGGGCCCCACCTCCTCCTCTTCTGTGCGGGCCCAGCCTCCTCCTCTCCTGTGCGGGCCCCGCCTCCTCCTCTCCTGTGCGGGCTCCGCCTCCTCCTCTCCTGTGCGGGCTCCGCCTCCTCCTCTCCTGTGCGGGCCCCGCCTCCTCCTCTCCTGTGCGGGCCCCGCCTCCTCCTCTCCTGTGCGGGCCCCGCCTCCTCCTCTCCTGTGCGGGCTCTGCCTCCTCCTCTCCTGTGCGGGCCCCGCCTCCTCCTCTCCTGTGCGGGCCCCGCCTCCTCCTCTCCTGTGCAGGCCCCGCCTCCTCCTCTCCTGTGCAGGCTCCGCCTCCTCCTCTCCTGTGCAGGCCCCGCCTCCTCCTCTCCTGTGCAGGCCCCGCCTCCTCCTCTCATGTGCAGGCCCCGCCTCCTCCTCTCCTGTGCACGCTCCTCCTCCTCCTCTTCTGTGCAGGCCCCACCTCCTCCTCCTCTTCTGTGCAGGCTCCTCCTCCTCTTCTGTGCAGGCTCCTCCTCCTCCTCTCCTGTGCAGGCCCCGCCTCCTCCTCTTCTGTGCAGGCCCCGCCTCCTCCTCTCCTGTGCAGGCCCCACCTCTTCCTCTCCTGTGCAGGCTCCTCCTCCTCCTCTCCTGTGCAGGCCCCGCCTCCTCCTCTTCTGTGCAGGCCCCGCCTCCTCCTCTCCTGTGCAGGCCCCGCCTCTTCCTCTCCTGTGCAGGCTCCTCCTCCTCCCCTGTGCTCAGCTGTATGTCTCTGGCTGCAGATCTCGTCTGATGATTACGTCTGCGCTCCGTTATACGTCAGGAAGTTGTTTAAGGTGGCGTTTGTGAGCCCCGGGATATTTAAGGTCTACGAGTTCCATGCTCCAGGTGAGGTCATGGCTGTGTAAGTATGACATCATCACACCGCCCCCACATCACAGCGTCACAGTCCTGGTCTCCCCCCACAGATCAGGGGTGCACCGTCTTCTACAATCCCTTCCTGGACGAGAACCTGCAGCGAGTGTGCAGCGGGGACGCCTGCAAATGCATCCAAGGTAACACAGCTCCCGCCCCCCATCACCGGGCAGCCGTATACATTATATACACCTATATACATCTATATACATTATATACATTATATACATCTATATGCACCTATACACATTATATACATCTCTATATACATTATATACATCTATATACACTTATATACAGTGTCGGACTGGAGTGCCTTGGCCCACCAGGGGAAATCATTCTTGGGGCCCACCCTTCTGCCACCGCACTTATCTATGGTAACATTAATAAAGGTCCAGTAACACGGCGTGATATGGGGCAGTGTAGGGCTGCAAATGATTGCTAATCAGCAGGGCAGGTGATGTGCAGCCGACAGCAATGATCTTAGCCGCACAAAAGATCAAATCAGCCGACTATGGGGCATTTGCTTGTCAGCCAATCTCTGGCACTTTTACATGGGCCGATCATCGGCTGAATAGACTTCCTAGGAGCACTTGTTACCGATTATTGGCCGGTGTAATTGGGCTATAAGACAATTTTCTTTGCATGATAACACTGTATACTTAGATACAAGTCATACAGCTACCAATAACACCAGTATACAAAGAGCAAATATCCCCACACATATTACCGCTATATAGTAACTGACCAAATCCTGTCTATCAAGACCGATATTACCAATAAACCAGTATACAGGAGGGAAATAGTATCACCATACATATTACCGCTATACTGTTACTGACCAAATCCTGTATACTGAGACCAATATTACCAGTACACAAGGGGGAAATATTACCGCCACACCACAACCATCACCACCATATTGTTACTGACCAAATCTGGTATACTAAGACCAATGAACACCGCACCAGATTACAAGTAACAAATAATACCCCCACATACTGACTAACACCGCCATTTACTGACTAACACCCCAGCTGCTACTGAATAAAATGCTCTGAACAAAGATCAATATCCCCTCATACAGTCATACAGAGGTAGCCCCAGCTCTACACCATATACATTACGGTGCACATAGATTTAGTGACTCACAGGGGGCGTCTTCTCTGATCGGAGTTCTTCCCTTTTCATCTTCTTCTCCATCCGTCCTGGGCCGTTATGAGAACTTCTCCGAGCCACGAATCCACAGAATCTGCCAGAGAAATATATTAGGCTCCTCGCTCTGTCACCATCCTCATCTCTCTACACACTGCACATCTGTATTGGCCTCTTTACACCTTCTCTCAGTGGTTAGCCCTGACTATTGTGTGTGTGTGTGTGTGTGTGTATATATATATATATATATATATATATATATATATATATATATATATAGTGTACACACCTTGTAGATGGCCCCTTGTTCAGTCCTCCATATAGATGGCCCTGTGTCCCTGTGTCCCTGTGTGCCTCTACTATAGTAGAGATCCCCCTCTGTGTAATCCCTTTATAGTAGATGACAACCTCTGTGCATTCCCTATATCAGGGGTAGGGAACCTTGGCTCTCCAGCTGTTACAAAACTACAACTCCCTTCATGCCTGCAACAACTGCAACAGCTGGAGAGCCAAGGTTCCCTATTCCTGCCCTATAGTATATGGCCCCCTCTGTGTAGTCCCCTTATAGATGACCCCTCTGTGTAGTCCACTAAAGTAGATGCCCCCTATAGCCTATTGTATACACACCGCACCCAGTATAGTTAACCTTATAGATGCCCCCCATTGTTGTCCCCCTCTGTGTAGTGCCCTTTATAGATGCCTCCTCAGTGTTGTCCTCCTTATAAATTGCCCCCATCCAGTGTCCCTTATAGATGTCTCCCTGTGTTATCCCCCTTATAACTGGCCCGCTTGTGTTATCCATCCCCCCATATAGATAGCCCCCTTATGTTGGCCATCCCTACCCCCCATATAGCCCCTTATGTTGTCTATTCCCCCGTATAGCCCCCTTATGTTGTCCTTGCCCCATATAGCCCCCTTAAGTTTTCCTTCCCCTGTATACAGCCCCCCTTATGTTGTCCTCCCCTGTATACAGCCCCTTATGTTGTCCTCCCCCTGTATACCGCCCCTTATGTTGTCCTCCCCCTGTTTATAGCCCCTTATGTTGTCCTCCCCCTGTATACAGCCCCTTATGTTGTCCTTCCCTGTATATACCCCCCTTATGTTGTCCTTCCCTGTATAGAGCCCCCCTTGTGTTGTCCTCCCCCTGTATACAGCCCCCCTTATGTTGTCCTTCCCTGTATACAGCCCCCCTTATGTTGTCCTGCCCCTGTATATACCCCCTTACGTTGTCCTCCCCCTGTATACATACCCCCTTACGTTGTCCTCCCCCTGTATACATACCCCCTTATGTTGTCCTTCTCCTGTATATAGCCCCCTTATGTTGTTCTCCCCCTGTATACAGCCCCCCTTATGTTGTCCTGCCCCTGTATATAGCCCCTTATGTTGTCCTTCTCCTGTATATAGCCCCCCTTATGTTGTCCTCCCCCTGTATATAGCCCCCCTTATGTTGTCCTTCCCTGTATACAGCCCCCCTTATGTTGTTCTCCCCCTGTATACAGCCCCTTATGTTGTCCTCCCCTGTATATACCACCCTTATGTTGTCCTGCCCCTGTATATAACCCCTTATGTTGTCCCCCCCTGTATACAGCCCCTTATGTTGTCCTTACCTGTATACAGCCCCCCTTATGTTGTCCTTCCCTGTATACAGCCCCCCTTATGTTGTCCTCCCCCTGTATATAGCCCCCCTCATGTTGTCCTCCCCCTGTATACATACCCCCTTATGTTGTCCTCCCCCTGTATACAGCCCCCCTATGTTTTCCTTCCCCTGTATATACCCCCTTATGTTGTCCTCCCCCTGTATACAGCCCCCTTATGTTGTCCTCCCCCTGTATACAGCCCCCTTATGTTGTCCTCCCCCTGTATACAGCCCCCCTTATGTTGTCCTCCCCCTGTATATAGCCCCCCTTATGTTGTCCTCCCCCTGTATATAGCCCCCCTTATGTTGTCCTCCCCCTGTATACATACCCCCTTATGTTGTCCTCCCCCTGTATACATACCCCCTTATGTTGTCCTGCCCCTGTATATACCCCCTTATGTTGTCCTCCCCCTGTATATAGCCCCCCTTATGTTGTTCTCCCCCTGTATACAGCCCCCCTTATGTTGTCCTTCCCAGTATACAGCCCCCCTTATGTTGTTCTCCCCCTGTATACAGCCCCCCTTATGTTGTCCTGCCCCTGTATATAGCCCCCCCTTAAGTTGTCCTCCCCCTGTATACAGCCCCCCTTATGTTGTCCTCCCCCTGTATATAGCCCCCCTTATGTTGTCCTCCCCCTGTATATAGCCCCCCTTATGTTGTCCTCCCCCTGTATATAGCCCCCCTTATGTTGTCCTCCCCCTGTATACAGACCCCCTTCTTGTCCTCCCCTGTATACAGACCCCCTTCTGTTGTCCCCCCCCCCCTGTATATAGCCCCCCTTCTGTTGCCCTCCCCCTGTATACAGCCCCTTATGTTGTCCTCCCCTGTATATAGCCCCCCTTATGTTGTCCTCCCCCTGTATACATAC
The DNA here is from genome assembly GCF_027789765.1 of Dendropsophus ebraccatus. Classification (NCBI taxonomy): domain Eukaryota; kingdom Metazoa; phylum Chordata; class Amphibia; order Anura; family Hylidae; genus Dendropsophus; species Dendropsophus ebraccatus. The sequence continues at coordinate 1,729,628 of NC_091463.1, forward strand.
CCCCTTATGTTGTCCTCCCCCTGTATACAGCCCCCCTTATGTTGTCCTGCCCCTGTATATACCCCCTTATGTTGTCCTCCCCCTGTATACATACCCCCTTATGTTGTCCTGCCCCTGTATATACCCCCTTATGTTGTCCTCCCCCTGTATATAGCCCCCCTTATGTTGTTCTCCCCCTGTATACAGCCCCCCTTATGTTGTCCTGCCCCTGTTTATAGCCCCCTTATGTTGTCCTCCCCCTGTATATAGCCCCCTTATGTTGTCCTCCCCCTGTATATAGCCCCCTTCTGTTGTCCTCCCCTGTATACAGCCCCCCTTATGTTGTCCTCCCCCTGTATACAGCCCCCTTATGTTGTCCTCCCCCTGTATACAGCCCCCCTTATGTTGTCCTCCCCCTGTATATAGCCCCCCTTATGTTGTCCTCCCCCTGTATATACCCCCTTATGTTGTCCTCCCCCTGTATATAGCCCCCCTTATGTTGTCCTCCCCCTGTATATAGCCCCCCTTATGTTGTCCTCCCCCTGTATACATACCCCCTTATGTTGTCCTCCCCCTGTATACATACCCCCTTATGTTGTCCTGCCCCTGTATATACCCCCTTATGTTGTCCTCCCCCTGTATACAGCCCCCTTATGTTGTCCTCCCCCTGTATACAGCCCCCTTATGTTGTCCTCCCCCTGTATACAGCCCCCCTTATGTTGTCCTCCCCCTGTATATAGCCCCCCTTATGTTGTCCTCCCCCTGTATATACCCCCTTATGTTGTCCTCCCCCTGTATATAGCCCCCCTTATGTTGTCCTCCCCCTGTATATACCCCCTTATGTTGTCCTCCCCCTGTATATAGCCCCCCTTATGTTGTCCTCCCCCTGTATACAGCCCCCTTATGTTGTCCTCCCCCTGTATACAGCCCCCCTTATGTTGTCCTCCCCCTGTATACAGCCCCCCTTATGTTGTTCTCCCCCCTGTATACAGCCCCCCTTATGTTGTCCTCCCCCTGTATACAGCCCCCCTTATGTTGTCCTCCCCCTGTATACAGCCCCCCTTATGTTGTCCTCCCCCTGTATACAGCCCCCCTTATGTTGTCCTCCCCCTGTATACAGCCCCCCTATGTTGTCCTCCCCTGTATACAGCCCCCCTATGTTGTCCTCCCCTGTATACAGCCCCCCTTATGTTGTCCTCCCCTGTATACAGCCCCCCTTTGTTGTCCTCCCCCTGTATACAGCCCCCCTATGTTGTCCTCCCCTGTATACAGCCCCCCTTTCTGTTGTCCTCCCCCCTGTATACAGCCCCCCTATGTTGTCCTCCCCTGTATACAGCCCCCCTTATGTTGTCCTCCCCCTGTATACAGCCCCCCTTATGTTGTCCTCCCCCTGTATACAGCCCCCCTATGTTGTCCTCCCCTGTATACAGCCCCCCTTATGTTGTCCTCCCCCTGTATACAGCCCCCCTTTCTGTTGTCCTCCCCCCTGTATACAGCCCCCCTATGTTGTCCTCCCCTGTATACAGCCCCCCCTTATCTTGCCCCCTCTGATAAAAAATTAAAAAAAAACACAAGACAACTCACCTAACCACACGCTCCCCCGTCGGTCGCCGGTGTCCTCTTCTCTGACAGCAGCTCCGATGTGAAGTCCCGCCGGCGCCATCACTGACCTCAGTGTGCGCCGCGGTGGCTGGGACTTCCGGTATGCGCTGCATGAACCGGAAGTCCTAGCCGCCGCGGCGCACACTGAGGTCAGTGATGGCGCCGCCGGGACTTCGCAACGGAGCTTGCGTAACTCTTGTGATCGCAAGCAAATCTCTGCTTGCGGTCACAAGAGTGATTGACAGGGCGGGAAGCCGTAGGCTTCCCGCCCTGTCAATCACAACACTGCTTACATTTAACTGGAAGCGATTGTTGCGATCGCTTCCAGTTAAAAAGGGAGGTGCGGCCCCCGGCCCCCCTAGGAGCAGGGGGCCCACTCCAGCTCGGGGCCCACCGGGGGTTTCCCCGGCCCCCCGGTGGCCCAGTCCGAGCCTGCTTATATACATTATATGCACCTATAAACATTATATACATCTCTATATACATTATATACATTATATGCACCTATACACATTATATACATCTCTATATACATTATATACATCTATACACATTATATACATCTCTATATACATTGTATACACCTATACACATTATATACATCTATACACATTATATACATCTCTATATACATTATATACATTATATGCACCTATACACATTATATACATCTCTATATACATTGTATACACCTATACACATTATATACATCTCTATATGCTAAAATTATTATGTTAATTTGTTTTCCCTAAGACCCATTGGCATCACAACATATGGGGTAAATTCGCCCCTGCGAGCCCCTGGGACGAAGGAATATTTAATGAAAAAATAACAATTAAATTTTAATCCCCTCCTCCATGAGGTATAAATAGGCTCCACCTCCCCCTAGACCTCAGTCTAATTATAAAGAAACATAAAACACAGGGAGGGAGTCTTGTGATGCCAATGGGTCTTAGGGAAAACAAATTAACATAATAATTTTAGCTTCCCTTACGTCCCATTGGCATCACAACATATGGGGAATTAGCAAGCATTATCCCCAATGGGCGGGTTATTTATTACGTCCGCATTAAGAACAGATCTTGCAAAGGTTGTTCTTGACAAGAAAGAAGTATCCAGCCTGAAATATCTCACAAAGGTAGTCAAAGACGACCAGGTAGCTGCCTGGCATATGTCCTCAAGTGGCACAGCGGCACGCTCTGCCCAAGTGGAGGCCACAGCTCTAGTAGAGTGAGCCCTGGTAAATTCTGGTGGATCCAGATCAGCAGAAGAGTAACATAAGGCAATGGAGTCACAGATCCATCTGGATATTGAAGGTTTTGAAGCCTTTCTCCCCTTGTTCTTTCCTGCGAAAGGGATAAAGAAATTCTCGTCTTTACGAAAATCACCTACTCTATGTAGATAGATCTTGATAGCTCTGGATACGTCCAATAAAGAAAGATCCAAGTCTTCTTCAAATGATCCAGTAGGAGAAAATACAGGCAATACTATTGGCTGGTTGATGTTGGCAAATGAAGCCACCATAGGCAGGAATCCTGGAAGGAACCTAAGGATAACCTTGTCTTGGGAAAAAATCACGTATGGAGGTGCGGAGCCAAGGGCTTGAAGTTCTCCAACTCTCTTAGCAGAGGTAATGGCTAGTAAAAGAGAAACTTTCAATGTTAACTTGAAGTCTACTTCCTCCCAAGGCTTAAAGGGAGGAAGACACAGGCGTCTCAACACAAAGGATAAGTCCCATGGGTCTACCTGCTTTACCAGGTTAGGCCTAGTCTAGCCTAAACAAAATTCTTTACCTCCAAGATCTGAAAGAAACGTGAGTTTAGGTGTGCAGAGAGGGCTGCTATCTGCACCTTGATGGAACTAGGTTTTAATCCTTTATAGAAGCCTTCCTGTAAAAACTCCAATGACTGTGGAGTAGAAGGTTTAAGTCCATCAATACTCCTGCTTGCACACCAATCTTGAAAATCTTCCAAATCCGTGCATAAGATTTATTTGTAGTGCTACTACCAGCGTGAGAAAGAGTATACTATACCTTCTCAGAAAAACTAGAGTCCAATACGGTCCTCTCAGTCTCCAAGCTGTCAAGCTGAGGCTGGAAAGATTCCTGCACAGATGTTGACCCTGGAATATTAGATCCGGATACAGAGGTAACCTCCAAAATTCCCCTCTGCTCATATTCATGGGCAGGGCGAACCATGACCCCTTCGGCCAGAAGGAAGTTATTATTATCACTGACAACTGATCTTCATCAAACTCTGGGAATCATGGCTATGGGAGGAAAGATATACGCCAGCTGGTATGTCCATGGTATTGTCATTGAGTCCACTACCGTGGGATTGTCTGCCCTATAAAGGGAACAGAAATTCCTCAGTTTGGCATTGCTTGCTGATGCCATGAGGTCTCTCTGAGGAAGCCCCCACCTCTGGGTTAACTGAATGAACACTCTCCTTGAGAGAGACCATTCCCGCGGGAATGTCAGGCCTCGACTCAGTCAATCCGCCAATATATTGTCGACACCCCTGATATGAATCGCAGAGAGTCTGGTTATTCTGGTTTCTGCCCAACAGAAAATCTTCTCTACTTCCCTGAGGAGAGAAGGGGATCTGGTACCTCCCTGTTTAGGTACGCCACACAGGTCATGTCGTTCATCCGGATTCTGACTGCTCTCTGTAAAATAGGAGGAGAAAAATGAAGAAGAGCTAGGTAAATCGCTCTAAGCTCCCTCACGTTGGAGGGCAGAGCGGATTCCTGTTGACTCCAAGATCCTGCAGTCGTGATGAATGTCAGATGAGCTCCCCAACCTGTTCCTGCAGCATCCGTCGTGATGGTTATCCAGTGTGGTTCTGAAAATAAAACTCCATGTTTGACTTGTCTCCACCACATTAGAGAATGTCTTGTTTGAGTCGATAGAACATGCATCGCATCCAAGTCCTTCAGTCCTCGGTTCCATACTGTTAGTGCTTCTCTCTGAAGAAATCTCATGTGCCATAACGCCCATGGCACCGCGTCCGCAGCTGAGGCAAGGAGCCCTAGAAAGCGCACTAATGTTCTTATGGATACCTGACGAGGAGGAATTAGGAATTAAGTCTGATTTCTCTATGTTGATGAGCCAACCTAATTGTTGAAGTATTTCCTGGACACAACTGAACTCTCAGAAGATCCTGAGTCTGAGTCATAATCAACCAATTGTCCAGGTAAGGGATAACTTTATCCCCTGTAAACGGAAGCGAACCATCATGGTGACACTACCTTTGTGAAAACAAAGGGTGCGGAGGTATTCCGAATGGAAGGACTTTGAATTGTAAGTGTCTTACCTTCCCCTGGATTTGGATGGCGAAGGCTCTCCTGTGAGCCTTCAGAATCGGTACATGAAGATATGCATCCGGTAGATCTATGGTGACCATAAAATCTCCCTCCTGGAGGATAGATTTTACCGATCTTATGTTCTCCATGTGGAACGTCTTCTTTATGATGCACCTGTTGAGATATCGCAAATCTATAATAAGCCTCCAATTTCCGGATGGCTTCAGCACTAGTAACACTGGGGAGTAAACTCCCTGACCGATCTCGGATAGAGGAACATCCTCTAGAGCCTCAATGGAAAGGAGGTAAAGAATTTCTGTCTCTAGGACTAAGTGTCTTTCTGGCTTAAGATTTCTTGACAGAAGAAATCTTGGAGGAGGAAGAGATGATAAATGAAGGACATAACCATTATGAATAATATGTAACACCCAGTGATCTTTTCTTAATTCTTCCCAGGCAGGAAGAAACAAACTCAGACGTGTTCCCACTGGACAGCTTCTGCGTCAGAAGTCTGGTTTCTTGTTGGTGTCCTTATTCTGCTGCTTCCCGGAACCTCTTCTGGAATAGTTTCTTCCTCGACCTCTGTACTGGTATCTCCCTTTGCCTCGCTGAGGAGATTTTGCTCTGCGAAAGGAATCACCGCTCTTATAGGACAATGGTAGGGACTTCCCCTCCTTGTCAGACAATTCCTCCATTAATTTATCCAGCTCAGAGCCAAACAGCCTACCTGGCTGGAACTCCATATTACAGAGCTGAATTTTGGAGTTAGCATCTCCAACCCAGGGTTTTAACCATAGCGCCCTTCGGCAGCGGTTGAGAGCGTACTAGTTTTTTTACGCTAACCTGGTTCCCTGAGATGCATCATCGCAGAGGAAGTCAATGGCCATAATGACCTTTTTTTAAGGAGCGAAGGACCTTGTCCCTGCTAGCTCTACCTTCCAAATTTTCCTGGACCTTGGTCAGCCATCTTCTTAGGCTTCTAGAAACCTCAAAGAAGAAATGGAGACTGCCCCTTGGGCTGCCGCTGCCGTATATGATCTCTTGAGGGCTACCTCCACCCTTCTATCAATCGGATCCTTAAGATTGGATCCGTCCTCCGCAGGCAGCACAGTACAGTTTGGCTATGGCCGGGTCCACCTTTGGAGGCTCATTCCAGTCCTTACATTGTTCTTCCTTGAGAACATATAAGGTCTTAAACCTCTTGCTCAAACCCGGAGCCTTTTCCGGTTCCTTCCATTCCGCCTGTAACATAGACACTGAAGTCTTACCCACAGAAATAGCCCTAGGCTTTTTTGAGGAGGACCAATCCTATCCTCTTCTATTTCCTCAGGGTGTATTTCAGCTTGCACAGCTTTGCAGAGCTTGTGAATTCTATCAGCTGTGAAATACCCCCTGAATAATTCTCTCATCTTCAGAAGTAGAAGAGGTTTCAGAAGAAGATGATGACTTAACTTCATCAATCACAGTAAAACTGAAAATGACCATAATCCTACAGCCATAAAGTAATATACTCACAGGCTGGGAGTAGAGAGAGAAATACTCCATTTGGTCTTTATCTTAGGACACGGGCGGCGATTCTCATTAGCCGCTAAAGTCTTTTGCACATAGTCCTTGACCCATACAACTACCTCCTGAACATCAGGCTCCTCATAGGTTTAGGTCTGCATGAAGGACAGCGTACTTAGGCATTATAAATATTTTTAGGCATTCATAAATATTTTTATGAAAGAAAGGATGAATCTTATCTGGAAAAAATGATCCTCCTACGGTATCCATAGCCGTCAGGTAGAGGAGTCTCACACTCGGCACATGAAGTGCTTCCTTAGAAGGTCTTTTGCCAGCAGCAGGACTGGTCTCCATTTCAGACATCTGCAAATAATCAATGTATTACAATACATATAAACCACTAGCCTGGCTAGAGTGATATCGGAAAGAGACACTAGGTGGCAGCAACACTTACTTTTAAGTCTATAGAAGAGAGATCACAGCACTTTGCACTCAGATGTTTTCTATTAGATCCAAATGAGCCACAGAAAATCCTTCCAGAGGAAGACAGCCAGACCTAGAGGTAGCAACAGCTTACCTTCTGCCTTGGACACACGGCTAATCCGGCATGCAGAGAGCGCACGCCGCTGCCGGCCCCCGGAAGTTACATGACGCTGATGCCGCAGTGCTGAGACACACGCAGTGCCGATGCATTCCACGGTCGAACGCGACTGGAAGAAAAGCCAGCGGCTCGGGTGACACGCAGAGAGCGTTCCAAGACGCACTAGGTAAGAAAAACTTAAAAGCTAAGACCTGCAGAAGCAAATATCAGGATACTACCTGGACACCGGCTCCAGCGGCATCCCAGCAATCATTACCTGGAGAGAAAACCTGAATGCAACAGGTTAACAAAGCATAAAAACGGAGGAGGGACAAAGTCCCCTAGGGCTAACAGCAACGAAGTAAGAAAAGACTGAGGTCTAGGGGGAGGTGGAGCTTATTTATACCTCATGGAGGAGGGGATTAAAATTTAATTGTTATTTTTTCATTAAATATTCCTTCGTCCCAGGGGCTCGGTAAGGGAAACATTATATACATTATATGCACCTATACACATTATATACATCTCTTTATACATTGTATACATCTATACACATTATATACATCTCTATATACATTATATGCACCTATACACATTATATACATCTCTATATACATTATATACACCTATACACATTATATACATCTCTATATACATTATATACAGCTCTATGCACCTATACACATTATATACATCTCTATATACATTATATACACCTATACACATTATATACATCTCTATATACATTATATACACGTATACACATTATATACATCTCTATATACATTATATACAGCTCTATGCACCTATACACATTATATACATCTCTATATACATTATATACACCTATACACATTATATACATCTCTATATACATTATATACACCTATACACATTATATACATCTCTATATACATTATATACATCTATACACATTATATACATCTCTATATACATTATATACACCTATACACATTATATACATCTCCATACATCTATATGCACCTATACACATTATATACACCTATACACATTATATACACCTCTATACACCTATATACATCTATATGCACCTATACACAGTGCGTGTGTGTGTGGGGTAGTGTGTGTGTGTGTGTGGGGGGGGGTAGTGTGTGTGTGGGGGGGTAGTGTGTGTGTGGGGGGGTAGTGTGTGTGTGTGTGGTAGTGTGTGTGGGGGGGGGGGGGTAGTGTGTGTGGGGGGGGGGGGTAGTGTGTGTGTGTGTGGGGGGTAGTGTGTGTGTGTGTGGGGGGGGTAGTGTGTGTGTGTGGGGGGGGGGTAGTGTGTGTGTGTGTGTGGGGGGGGGGGGGTAGTGTGTGTGTGGGGGGGTAGTGTGTGTGTGTGGGGGGGTAGTGTGTGTGTGTGTGGGGGGGGTAGTGTGTGTGTGGGGGGGGGGGTAGTGTGTGTGTGGGGGGGGGTAGTGTGTGTGTGTGTGGGGGGTAGTGTGTGTGTGGGGGGGTAGTGTGTGTGGGGGGGGGTAGTGTGTGTGTGGGGGGGTAGTGTGTGTGGGGGGGGTAGTGTGTGTGGGGGGGGTAGTGTCTGTGGGGGGGGTTGTTTGTGTGTGGGGGGGGTAGTGTGTGTGTGTGGGGGGGGTAGTGTGTGTGTGTGGGGGGGGTAGTGTGTGTGTGTGGGGGGGGGGGGTAGTGTGTGTGTGTGTGTGGGGGGGTAGTGTGTGTGTGTGTGGGGGGGTAGTGTGTGTGTGTGTGTGGGGGGGTAGTGTGTGTGTGGGGGGGGGGGGTAGTGTGTGTGTGGGGGGGGGGTAGTGTGTGTGTGGGGGGGGGGGTAGTGTGTGTGTGGGGGGTAGTGTGTGTGTGGGGGGGGTAGTGTGTGGGGGGGGGGTAGTGTGTGTGTGTGGGGGGTAGTGTGTGGGGGGGGGGTAGTGTGTGTGTGGGGGGGGGGGGTAGTGTGTGTGTGTGGGGGGGGTAGTGTGTGTGTGTGTGGGGGGGTAGTGTGTGTGTGTGTGTGGGGGGGTAGTGTGTGTGTGGGGGGGTAGTGTGTGTGTGGGGGGGGGTAGTGTGTGTGTGGGGGGGGTAGTGTGTGTGTGGGGGGGTAGTGTGTGTGGGGGGGGGTAGTGTGTGTGTGGGGGGGGTAGTGTGTGTGTGGGGGGGGTAGTGTGTGTGTGTGGGGGGGTAGTGTGTGTGTGTGTGGGGGGGTAGTGTGTGTGTGTGGGGGGGGGTAGTGTGTGTGGGGGGGTAGTGTGTGTGTGTGGGGGGGGGGTAGTGTGTGTGTGTGGGGGGGGGGTAGTGTGTGTGTGTGGGGGGGGGGTAGTGTGTGTGGGGGGGGGGGGGGTAGTGTGTGGGGGGGGGGTAGTGTGTGTGGGGGGGGGGGTAGTGTGTGTGTGGGGGGTAGTGTGTGTGTGGGGGGGGTAGTGTGTGTGGGGGGGGGGGGTAGTGTGTGTGTGTGGGGGGTAGTGTGTGGGGGGGGGGTAGTGTGTGTGTGGGGGGGGGGGTAGTGTGTGTGTGGGGGGGGTAGTGTGTGTGTGTGGGGGGGGTAGTGTGTGTGTGTGTGTGGGGGGGTAGTGTGTGTGGGGGGGGGGGGTAGTGTGTGTGTGTGGGGGGTAGTGTGTGTGTGTGGGGGGTAGTGTGTGTGTGTGGGGGGTTAGTGTGTGTGTGGGGGGGGGTAGTGTGTGTGGGGGGGGGTAGTGTGTGTGTGGGGGGGGTAGTGTGTGTGTGGGGGGGTAGTGTGTGTGTGGGGGGGGGGTAGTGTGTGTGTGTGGGGGGGGTAGTGTGTGTGGGGGGGTAGTGTGTGTGTGTGGGGGGGGGGGTAGTGTGTGTGTGTGGGGGGGGTTAGTGTGTGTGTGTGTGGGGGGGGGTAGTGTGTGTGTGTGGGTAGTGTGTGTGTGTGTGGGGGGGTAGTGTGTGTGTGTGGGGGGGTGCTATCCCTTTACTCTCTACCTGCCGCACTCATCAGTACGTTGTTGTCTTAGGTGAATGTCCCAAGATGAAGAGGCAATTGGATGAGAGTGTGACGGCTGCACAGAGGAGGGACACCGTGTGTAAGGGAGTCATGACCTACGGTGAGGAGGGGGCTCCTGTGGGTGGGGCCCCTGTGCGGGGGAGGGGAGGGGACTCCTGTGGGTGGGGCCCCTGTGCGGGGGAGGGGGCTCCTGTGGCTGGGGCCCCTGTGCGGGGGAGGGGGCAGAGCAGCTGTGGTTTTGATAGTCATCAGTAAGGAACAGGACGTCTCCACCACAGGTGATCCAGCACTTTGTTACAATGTATCGGTGCAGAGCAGTCTGGGGCCCACAGGAGCAGCACAGATCTCCTCTGATACATGGTAACAAACCCTCAGCTGTGTGGAGTATCGGGGGGGTCACATGGGATCTCATGTTGTTCCCTTCTCACTCTGCAGCTTATAAAGTGAGGGCCGACACATCGGAGGAGGAAGGGGAGTTTGTGAAGTACACGGTGACCATCCTGGACATCTTCAATAAAGGTAAAGCTGCCCCCGGGCACCGTCATGGCTGCTGTAGTGACCTCCCCCTCTTATTACCAAATCCTCCCTTCTACCCCCTCCCACCTCTTCCCCCCCCTCTTGTCTCAGTCTCCGCCTCCTCCCTCAGTCTCCGCCTCCTCTCCGCCCCCTTTAGGCACCGCCTCAGTAAGGGCCAATAAACAAGTGCGTCTCATCAAGAAAAAGACGTGTGGAGAGTTCAGCCTCCAGAGCGGCGAGCAGTATCTGATCATGGGGACGGACGGCCTCCAGATCCGAGGGGAGCGCGAATTCCAGTAAGTCATCCTGAAGTGGCCCCTAATGGCCTGATACCCCTTTATCTGCTCTGGGGAAGCCCCGTGGGATCAGTCACATGATCTCTGGGATAGGCACGGGGGATCAGTCACATGATCTCTGGGATAGGCACGGGGGATCAGTCACATGATCTCTGGGATAGGCACGGGGGATCAGTCACATGATCTCTGGGATAGGCACGGGGGATCAGTCACATGATCTCTGGGATAGGCACGGGGGATCAGTCACATGATCTCTGGGATAGGCACGGGGGATCAATATTGGCAAGAAAGCAGTATAATCCGGCATACTTTCTAATCCGGCACACTTTATAATCAAGTGCACCCTATAATCCGATGCTGGTTGTTGGTACAGGCCGTACAGGTAGCATATCCCTGACACAGCGCCATGTTGGTACAGGTAGCATATCCCTGACACAGCGCCATGTTGGTACAGGCCGTACAGGTAGCATATCCCTGACACAGCGCCATGTTGGTACAGGTAGCATATCCCTGACACAGCGCCATGTTGGTACAGGCAGTACAGGTAGCATATCCCTGACACAGCGCCATGTTGGTACAGGCCGTACAGGTAGCATATCCCTGACACAGCGCCATGTTGGTACAGGCTGTACAGGTAGCATATCCCTGACACAGCGCCATGTTGGTACAGGCAGTACAGGTAGCATATCCCTGACACAGCGCCATGTTGGTACAGGCAGCATATCCCTGACACAGCGCCATGTTGGTACAGGCAGTACAGGTAGCATATCCCTGACACAGTGCCATGTTGGTACAGGCCGTACAGGTAGCATATCCCTGACACAGCGTCATGTTGGTACAGGCCGTACAGGTAGCATATCCCTGACACAGCGCCATGTTGGTACAGGCCGTACAGGTAGCATATCCCTGACACAGCGCCATGTTGGTACAGGCCGTACAGGTAGCATATCCCTGACACAGCGCCATGTTGGTACAGGCCGTACAGGTAGCATATCCCTGACACAGCGCCATGTTGGTACAGGTAGCATATCCCTGACACAGCGCCATGTTGGTACAGGTAGCATATCCCTGACAAAGCACCATGTTGGTACAGGTAGCATATCCCTGACACAGCGCCATGTTGGTACAGGCCGTACAGGTAGCATATCCCTGACACAGCGCCATGTTGGTACAGGCCGTACAGGTAGCATATCCCTGACACAGCGCCATGTTGGTACAGGCCGTACAGGTAGCATATCCCTGACACAGCGCCATGTTGGTACAGGTAGCATATCCCTGACACAGCACCATGTTGGTACAGGCCGTACAGGTAGCATATCCCTGACACAGCGCCATGTTGGTACAGGCCGCATATCCCTGACACAGCGCCATGTTGGTACATACAGGTAGCATATCCCTGACACAGCGACATGTTGGTACATACAGGTAGCATATCCCTGACACAGCGACATGTTGGTACATACAGGTAGCATATCCCTGACACAGCGACATGTTGGTACATACAGGTAGCAAATCCCTGACACAGCGACATGTTGGTACATACAGGTAGCATATCCCTGACACAGCGCCATGTTGGTACAGGCAGCATATCCCTGACACAGCGCCATGTTGGTACAGGCCGTACAGGTAGCATATCCCTGACACAGCGCCATGTTGGTACAGGCCGTACAGGTAGCATATCCCTGACACAGCGCCATGTTGGTACAGGTAGCATATCCCTGACACGGCGCCATGTTGGTACAGGTAGCATATCCCTGACACAGCGCCATGTTGGTACAGGTAGCATATCCCTGACACAGCGCCATGTTGGTACAGGTAGCATATCCCTGACACAGCTCCATGTTGGTATAGGCCGTACAGGTAGCATATCCCTTACACAGCGCCATGTTGGTACAGGCCGTACAGGTAGCATATCCCTGACACAGCTCCATGTTGGTACAGGTAGCATATCCCTGACACAGCGCCATGTTGGTACAGGTAGCATATCCCTGACACGGCGCCATGTTGGTACAGGCAGTACAGGTAGCATATCCCTGACACAGCGCCATGTTGGTACAGGCCGTACAGGTAGCATATCCCTGACACGGCGCCATGTTGGTACAGGCAGTACAGGTAGCATATCCCTGACACGGCGCCATGTTGGTACAGGTAGCATATCCCTGACACAGCGCCATGTTGGTACAGGTAGCATATCCCTGACACAGCGCCATGTTGGTACAGGTAGCATATCCCTGCCACAGCGCCATGTTGGTACATACAGGTAGCATATCCCTGACACAGCGACATGTTGGTACATACAGGTAGCATATCCCTGACACAGCGCCATGTTGGTATAGGCCGTACAGGTAGCATATCCCTGACAAAGCGCCATGTTGGTACAGGCCGTACAGGTAGCATATCCCTGACACAGTTCCATGTTGGTACAGGCAGCATATCCCTGACACAGCGACATGTTGGTACATACAGGTAGCATATCCCTGACACAGCGACATGTTGGTACATACAGGTAGCATAGCCCTGACACAGCGCCATGTTGGTACAGGCAGCATATCCCTGACACAGCGCCATGTTGGTACAGGCCGTACAGGTAGCATATCCCTGACACAGCGCCATGTTGGTACAGGCCGTACAGGTAGCATATCCCTGACACAGCGCCATGTTGGTACAGGTAGCATATCCCTGACACAGCGCCATGTTGGTACAGGTAGCATATCCCTGACACAGCGCCATGTTGGTAAAGGTAGCATATCCCTGACACGGCGCCATGTTGGTACAGGCCGTACAGGTAGCATATCCCTGACACGGCGCCATGTTGGTACAGGCCGTACAGGTAGCATATCCCTGACACAGCTCCATGTTGGTACAGGCAGCATATCCCTGACACAGCTCCATGTTGGTACAGACAGCATATCCCTGACACAGCTCCATGTTGGTACAGGCAGCATATCCCTGACACAGCGCCATGTTGGTACAGGCCGTACAGGTAGCATATCCCTGACACAGCGCCATGTTGGTACAGGCCGTACAGGTAGCATATCCCTGACACAGCTCCATGTTGGTACAGGCAGCATATCCCTGACACAGCTCCATGTTGGTACAGGCAGCATATCCCTGACACAGCTCCATGTTGGTACAGGCAGCATATCCCTGACACAGCGCCATGTTGGTACAGGCCGTACAGGTAGCATATCCCTGACACAGCTCCATGTTGGTACAGGCAGCATATCCCTGACACAGCGCCATGTTGGTACATACAGGTAGCATATCCCTGACACAGCGCCATGTTGGTACAGGCCGTACAGGTAGCATATCCCTGACACAGCGCCATGTTGGTACAGGCCGTACAGGTAGCATATCCCTGACACAGCGCCATGTTGGTACAGGCAGCATATCCCTGACACAGCGCCATGTTGGTACATACAGGTAGCATATCCCTGACACAGCGCCATGTTGGTACAGGCAGCATATCCCTGACACAGCGCCATGTTGGTACAGGCCGTACAGGTTGCATATCCCTGACACAGCGCCATGTTGGTACAGGTAGCATATCCCTGACACGGCGCCATGTTGGTACAGGTAGCATATCCCTGACACGGCGCCATGTTGGTACAGGTAGCATATCCCTGACACAGCTCCATGTTGGTATAGGCCGTACAGGTAGCATATCCCTGACACAGCGCAATGTTGGTACAGGCCGTACAGGTAGCATATCCCTGACACAGCGCCATGTTGGTACAGGTAGCATATCCCTGACACAGCGCCATGTTGGTACAGGTAGCATATCCCTGACACAGCGCCATGTTGGTACAGGCAGTACAGGTAGCATATCCCTGACACGGCGCCATGTTGGTACAGGTAGCATATCCCTGACACAGCGCCATGTTGGTACATACAGGTAGCATATCCCTGACACAGCGCCATGTTGGTACATACAGGTAGCATATCACTGACACGGCGCCATGTTGGTACATACAGGTGGCATATCCCTGACACAGCGACATGTTGGTACATACAGGTAGCATATCCCTGACACAGCGCCATGTTGGTGCAGGTAGCATATCCCTGACACAGCGCCATGTTGGTACAGGTAGCATATCCCTGACACAGCGCCATGTTGGTACAGGCCGTACAGGTAGCATATCCCTGACACGGCGCCATGTTGTACAGGTAGCATATCCCTGACACGGCGCCATGTTGGTACAGGTTACATATCCCTGACACGGCGCCATGTTGGTACAGGTAGCATATCCCTGACACAGCGCCATGTTGGTACATACAGGTAGCATATCCGTGACACAGCGACATGTTGGTACATACAGGTAGCATATCCCTGACACAGCGCCATGTTGGTATAGGCCGTACAGGTAGCATATCCCTGACACAGCGCCATGTTGGTGCAGGCCGTACAGGTAGCATATCCCTGACACAGTTCCATGTTGGTACAGGCAGCATATCCCTGACACAGCGCCATGTTGGTACAGGTAGCATATCCCTGACACAGCGACATGTTGGTACAGGCAGTACAGGTAGCATATCCCTGACACAGCGCCATGTTGTACAGGTAGCATATCCCTGACACAGTTCCATGTTGGTACAGGCAGCATATCCCTGACACATCGCCATGTTGGTACATACAGGTAGCATATCCCTGACACAGCGACATGTTGGTACATACAGGTAGCATATCCCTGACACAGCGCCATGTTGGTACAGGCAGCATATCCCTGACACAGCGCCATGTTGGTACAGGCCGTACAGGTAGCATATCCCTGACACAGCGCCATGTTGGTACAGGTAGCATATCCCTGACACAGCGCCATGTTGGTACAGGCCGTACAGGTAGCATATCCCTGACACGGCGCCATGTTGTACAGGTAGCATATCCCTGACACGGCGCCATGTTGGTACAGGTAGCATATCCCTGACACGGCGCCATGTTGGTACAGGTAGCATATCCCTGACACAGCGCCATGTTGGTACATACAGGTAGCATATCCGTGACACAGCGACATGTTGGTACATACAGGTAGCATATCCCTGACACAGCGCCATGTTGGTATAGGCCGTACAGGTAGCATATCCCTGACACAGCGCCATGTTGGTGCAGGCCGTACAGGTAGCATATCCCTGACACAGTTCCATGTTGGTACAGGCAGCATATCCCTGACACAGCGCCATGTTGGTACAGGTAGCATATCCCTGACACAGCGACATGTTGGTACAGGCAGTACAGGTAGCATATCCCTGACACAGCGCCATGTTGTACAGGTAGCATATCCCTGACACAGTTCCATGTTGGTACAGGCAGCATATCCCTGACACAGCGCCATGTTGGTACATACAGGTAGCATATCCCTGACACAGCGACATGTTGGTACATACAGGTAGCATATCCCTGACACAGCGACATGTTGGTACATACAGGTAGCATATCCCTGACACAGCGCCATGTTGGTACAGGCAGCATATCCCTGACACAGCGCCATGTTGGTACAGGCCGTACAGGTAGCATATCCCTGACACAGCGCCATGTTGGTACAGGTAGCATATCCCTGACACAGCGCCATGTTGGTACAGGCCGTACAGGTAGCATATCCCTGACACGGCGCCATGTTGTACAGGTAGCATATCCCTGACACGGCGCCATGTTGGTACAGGTAGCATATCCCTGACACGGCGCCATGTTGGTACAGGTAGCATATCCCTGACACAGCGCCATGTTGGTATAGGCCGTACAGGTAGCATATCCCTGACACAGCTCCATGTTGGTACAGGCAGCATATCCCTGACACAGCGCCATGTTGGTACAGGCCGTACAGGTAGCATATCCCTGACATAGCGCCATGTTGGTACATACAGGTAGCATATCCCTGACATAGCGCCATGTTGGTACATACAGGTAGCATATCCCTGACATAGTGCCATGTTGGTACACACTATATAATTATACATACAATATAGAGAGATGAGACCAGGCGCCACACAGAGGGGATCAGTGCTGCAACACAGCAACTATAGATGAAATGATAGCGGATAGGTCACACAGGTGTATTAGTCTAGGTGTCACTAGCTATAATACCGCATGATACATGTAAGCATACTATGACAGACAGCGGCCTATAAGTATCCGTACTGCAGTAACAATACATCCAGGTGACAGGTCACATTTATAGGAGGCAGGTATAGAAGTGATTGTACCATATCAGGGCTCCTGCACGTCCCTCCAGCCGCCATCACACACAGGAAATCATCAGGGCGTATACACCGACTGGGATTGGGGGATAGAAATAATACAGGATGCCTGCAGCAAACTGTGAGAGAGAGAGAGAGTGCCAGGACTGCAGCAGTACAATTACTGAGTAACATCTACTGTATGGGGGGGGGGGGGGGCCTCTGCATCTACTGTATGGGGGGGGGGGGGGGCCTCTGCATCTACTGTATGGGGGGGGGGGGGCCTCTGCATCTACTGTATGGGGGGGGGGCTCTGCATCTACTGTATGGGGGGGGGCCTCTGCATCTACTGTATGCGGGGGGGGGGGGGCTCTGCATCTACTGTATGCGGGGGGCCTCTGCATCTACTGTATGCGGGGGGGGCTCTGCATCTACTGTATGCGGGGGGGGGGGCTCTGCATCTACTGTATGGGGGGGGGGGCTCTGCATCTACTGTATGGGGGGGGGGGCTCTGCATCTACTGTATGGGGGGGGGGCCCTCTGCATCTACTGTATGGGGGGGGGGCCTCTGCATCTACTGTATGTGCGGGGGGCTCTGCATCTACTGTATGGGGGGGGGCTCTGCATCTTACTGTATGGGGGGGGGGCTCTGCATCTACTGTATGCGGGGGGGGGGGGGCTCTGCATCTACTGTATGGGGGGGGGGGCTCTGCATCTACTGTATGCGTGGGGGGGGCCTCTGCATCTACTGTATGGGGGGGGGCTCTGCATCTACTGTTATGGGGGGGGGGCTCTGCATCTACTGTATGGGGGGGGGCTCTGCATCTACTGGATGGGGGGGGGGGCCCTCTGCATCTACTGTATGGGGGGGGGGCCTCTGCATCTACTGTATGTGCGGGGGCCTCTGCATCTACTGTATGCGGGGGGGGGGGGCCTCTGCATCTACTGTATGGGGGGGGGCCTCTGCATCTACTGTATGGGGGGGGGGCCTCTGCATCTACTGTATGCGGGGGGGCTCTGCATCTACTGTATGCGGGGGGGGCTCTGCATCTACTGTATGCGGGGGGGCTCTGCATCTACTGTATGGGGGGGGGGGCCTCTGCATCTACTGTATGCGGGGGGGCTCTGCATCTACTGTATGCGGGGGGGGCTCTGCATATACTGTATGCGGGGGGGCTCTGCATCTACAGTATGCGGGGGGGGGGGCTCTGCGGTCTACTGTATGTGCGGGGGGCTCTGCATCTACTGTATGGGGGGGGGCTCTGCATCTACTGTATGCGGGGGGGCTCTGCATCTACTGTATGTGCGGGGGGCTCTGCATCTACTGTATGCGGGGGGGCTCTGCATCTACTGTATGCGGGGGGGGGGCTCTGCGTCTACTGTATGTGAGGGGGGCTCTGCATCTACTGTATGGGGGGGGGCTCTGCATCTACTGTATGCGGGGGGGGGCCTCTGCATCTACTGTATGGGGGGGGGCCTCTGCATCTACTGTATGCGGGGGGGGGGCCTCTGCATCTACTGTATGCGGGGGGGCCTCTGCATCTACTGTATGCGGGGGGGCTCTGCATCTACTGTATGCGGGGGGGGCTCTGCGTCTACTGTATGTGCAGGGGGCTCTGCATCTACTGTATGTGCGGGGGGCTCTGCATCTACTGTATGTGCGGGGGGCTCTGCATCTACTGTATGTGCGGGGGGCTCTGCATCTACTGTATGTGCGGGGGGCTCTGCATCTACTGTATGTGCGGGGGGCTCTGCATCTACTGTATGTGCGGGGGGGCTCTGCATCTACTGTATGCGGGGGGGCTCTGCATCTACTGTATGCGGGGGGGGCTCTGCATCTACTGTATGTGCGGGGGGGGCTCTGCATCTACTGTATGTGCGGGGGGCTCTGCATCTACTGTATGTGCGGGGGGCTCTGCATCTACTGTATGTGCGGGGGGCTCTGCATCTACTGTATGTGCGGGGGGCTCTGCATCTACTGTATGTGCGGGGGGGCTCTGCATCTACTGTATGCGGGGGGGCTCTGCATCTACTGTATGCGGGGGGGGGCTCTGCATCTACTGTATGCGGGGGGGGGCTCTGCGTCTACTGTATGTGCGGGGGGCTCTGCATCTACTGTATGTGCGGGGGGCTCTGCATCTACTGTATGTGCGGGGGGCTCTGCATCTACTGTATGTGCGGGGGGGCTCTGCATCTACTGTATGTGCGGGGGGGCTCTGCATCTACTGTATGCGGGGGGGCTCTGCATCTACTGTATGCGGGGGGGCTCTGCATCTACTGTATGCGCGGGGGGCTCTGCATCTACTGTATGCGGGGGGGGGGCCTCTGCATCTACTGTATGTGCGGGGGGGCTCTGCATCTACTGTATGTGCGGGGGGGCTCTGCATCTACTGTATGTGCGGGGGGGCTCTGCATCTACTGTATGTGCGGGGGGGGGCTCTGCATCTACTGTATGTGCGGGGGGGGCTCTGCATCTACTGTATGTGTGGGGGGGCTCTGCATCTACTGTATGCGCAGGGAGGGGGCTCTGCATCTACTGTATGTGGAGGGGCTCTGCATCTACTGTATGTGAGGGGGCTCTGCATCTACTGTATGTGAGGGGGCTCTGCTTTCTAATGTCTGGGCAGGGGGGCCCTGCCTCTACTGTCTGCGTGAGGTGGGGGCTCTGCATCTACTGTATGCGCGGGGGGCTCTGCATCTACTGTATGCGGGGGGGGGCCTCTGCATCTACTGTATGCGGGGGGGGGCCCTCTGCATCTACTGTATGCGGGGGGCTCTGCATCTACTGTATGTGCGGGGGGGCTCTGCATCTACTGTATGTGCGGGGGGGGCTCTGCATCTACTGTATGTGCGGGGGGGCTCTGCATCTACTGTATGTGCGGGGGGGGCTCTGCATCTACTGTATGTGCGGGGGGGCTCTGCATCTACTGTATGTGTGGGGGGGCTCTGCATCTACTGTATGCGCAGGGAGGGGGCTCTGCATCTACTGTATGTGGAGGGGCTCTGCATCTACTGTATGTGAGGGGGCTCTGCTTTCTAATGTCTGGGCAGGGGGGCCCTGCCTCTACTGTCTGCGTGAGGTGGGGGCTCTGCATCTACTGTCATAGCGGGGGGGGGGGGGGGCCCTGCCTCTACTGTCTGCGTGAGGTGGGGGCTCTGCATCTACTGTCTGCGTGAGGTGGGGGCTCTGCATCTACTGTCATAGCGGGGGGGGGGGGGGCTCTGCATCTACTGTATGCGCTGTCTCACCCACGCTGCGAGATAGAGTACATAGACCTCCGTTACGGTAACTTTGCTCTATCCGGGCTAGTTCCTCTGTAGTTCAGGATACCACCCTGCACTTTTCAGAGATGTCCTCGCTGTGGGCTGGGATGATCCCTGACTTGTGACTTGTCTCCAGTTGCTCCATACACGTGTGTTGACTCACTTCACAGCTGTACTGTCCCGGACAGGAGTCCTGGAAGAGCCAGACCCTGGCTTACCTACAGCAGCACCTACTCTGTGTGTCCTCCTCCTACAAGAATTAGAGGGAAAACTGACGCTACACCTTCTCCCACCAAGTCACTACTTCCTACAGGGTTATGTTAGAGCCCCTGTGAGTGGTGGAGAAGAATGTGTGCAGAGAGAGAAGAATAGGGATAGGCAGAAGAGAAAGAAGTATCTCCATTGGGCAGTAAATAAAACAATACAGAAGAAGCAGTAACCCTTCGTTCACTACAGCTGTACAATATACAAGAGTCCACATACAAAAGACTGACATCTGGTGGTGAAACCAATAAATACCTTCATCAGCACTTGACTTTTAAATGAAGGGCTTTTGCAACAGGTGCCGTACAAGAAACACACGTGGTGGGACACCACATGTATATATATATTTTACATTCTAAATGATATAGCATATGGCCAGTATTTATTTGTTGTCCCTGTGCTTATATTTGCCGGTCCTTTATACTGGTGGTGCCATATGCTATACTCTGGGACAGCCACATGTGATGACCTCATCAATCACATGATCTCCCCTCTCCTGCAGGTACGAATACCCCCTGGACTCCGGCTCGTGGGTGGAGTGGTGGCCAGAGTCGTGCAGTGGAGCCTCCTGTGGTCCCTTCCTCTCCATCTTGGAAGACTTCTCGGAGAGCATACTCCTGAATGGCTGTCAGGCCTAGCCGCCGCCTCCTCGCTGCAGATCTGTTACATTGTGTCAGGCCTAGCCGCCGCCTCCTCGCTGCAGATCTGTTACATTGTGTCAGGCCTAGCCGCCGTCTCCTTGCTGCAGATCTGTCACATACAGATCTTATTGTTTTTTTGTTTTTTTTTTTTACCAGATAAAAATTGAATGTAAATAAAAAAAAACAAAACTTTAATTCCAGAGACTGATTGGTCACCAGGAGTCATGTGACAGCGGGGAGAGGAATATGTGCCAAACCATCAGATAATGATCTGCTGATCCAGAACCTGCAAATACCTGAACAACACGTGATGAGGGCCTGAGAGTGGTACTGTGCAGTCTATACATACACACTGAGGGAAGTGGTACTGTGCAGTCTATACATACACACTGAGGGAAGTGGTACTGTGCAGTGTATATACAGACACTGAGGGAAGTGGTACTGTGCAGTGTATATACATACAGACACTGAGGGAAGTGGTACTGTGCAGTGTATACATACAGACACTGAGGGAAGTGGTACTGTGCAGTGTATATACATACAGACACTGAGGGAAGTGGTACTGTGCAGTGTATACATACAGACACTGAGGGAAGTGGTACTGTGCAGTCTATACATACAGACACTGAGGGAAGTGGTACTGTGCAGTCTATACATACACACTGAGGGAAGTGGTACTGTGCAGTCAATATATAGAGACACTGAGGGAAGTGGTACTGTGCAGTCTATACATACAGACACTGAGGGAAGTGGTACTGTGCAGTCAATATATAGAGACACTGAGGGAAGTGGTACTGTGCAGTCTATACATACACACTGAGGGAAGTGGTACTGTGCAGTCTATACATACACACTGAGGGAAGTGGTACTGTGCAGTGTATATACATACACACTGAGGGAAGTGGTACTGTGCAGTGTATATACATACAGACACTGAGGGAAGTGGTACTGTGCAGTGTATATACATACAGACACTGAGGGAAGTGGTACTGTGCAGTCTATACATACACACTGAGGGAAGTGGTACTGTGCAGTCTATACATAGACACTGAGGGAAGTGGTACTGTGCAGTCTATATACATACAGACACTGAGGGAAGTGGTACTGTGCAGTCAATATATACAGACACTGAGGGAAGTGGTACTGTGCAGTGTATATACATACAGACACTGAGGGGAGTGGTACTGTGCAGTCTATACATACACACTGAGGGAAGTGGTACTGTGCAGTCTATACATACACACTGAGGGAAGTGGTACTGTGCAGTCTATACATACACACTGAGGGAAGTGGTACTGTGCAGTCTATACATACACACTGAGGGAAGTGGTACTGTGCAGTCTATATACATACAGACACTGAGGGAAGTGGCACTGTGCAGTCTATATATACAGACACTGAGGGAAGTGGTACTGTGCAGTGTATACACATACAGACACTGAGGGAAGTGGTACTGTGCAGTGTATATACATACAGACACTGAGGGAAGTGGTACTGTGCAGTCTATTACACATACAGACACTGAGGGAAGTGGTACTGTGACTATACATACAGACACTGAGGTAAGTGGTACTGTGCAGTGTATATACATACAGACACTGAGGGAAGTGGTACTGTGCAGTGTATATACATACAGACACTGAGGGAAGTGGTACTGTGCAGTGTATATACATACAGACACTGAGGGAAGTGGTACTGTGCAGTGTATATACATACAGACACTGAGGGAAGTGGTACTGTGCAGTGTATATACATACAGACACTGAGGGAAGTGGTACTGTGCAGTGTATACACATACAGACACTGAGGGAAGTGGTACTGTGCAGTCTATATACATACAGACACTGAGGGAAGTGGCACTGTGCAGTCTATATATACAGACACTGAGGGAAGTGGTACTGTGCAGTGTATATACATACAGACACTGAGGGAAGTGGTACTGTGC
The DNA here is from genome assembly GCF_027789765.1 of Dendropsophus ebraccatus. Taxonomy (NCBI): domain Eukaryota; kingdom Metazoa; phylum Chordata; class Amphibia; order Anura; family Hylidae; genus Dendropsophus; species Dendropsophus ebraccatus. Next base: position 1,752,630 of record NC_091463.1, read on the forward strand.
AGTGTATATACATACAGACACTGAGGGAAGTGGTACTGTGCAGTCTATTACACATACAGACACTGAGGGAAGTGGTACTGTGCAGTCTATATACATACAGACACTGAGGGAAGTGGTACTGTGCAGTGTATATACATACAGACACTGAGGGAAGTGGTACTGTGCAGTGTATATACATACAGACACTGAGGGAAGTGGTACTGTGCAGTGTATATACATACAGACACTGAGGGAAGTGGTACTGTGCAGTGTATATACATACAGACACTGAGGGAAGTGGTACTGTGCAGTCTATACATACAGACACTGAGGGAAGTGGTACTGTGCAGTGTATATACATACAGACACTGAGGGAAGTGGTACTGTGCAGTGTATATACATACAGATACTGAGGGAAGTGGTACTGTGCAGTGTATATACATACAGACACTGAGGGAAGTGGTACTGTGCAGTGTATACATACAGACACTGAGGGAAGTGGTACTGTGCAGTCTATATATACAGACACTGAGGGAAGTGGTACTGTGCAGTGTATATACATACAGACACTGAGGGAAGTGGTACTGTGCAGTGTATATACATACAGACACTGAGGGAAGTGGTACTGTGCAGTGTATATACATACAGACACTGAGGGAAGTGGTACTGTGCAGTGTATATACATACAGACACTGAGGGAAGTGGTACTGTGCAGTGTATATACATACAGACACTGAGGGAAGTGGTACTGTGCAGTCTATATATACACACACTGAGGGAAGTGGTACTGTGCAGTGTATATACATACAGACACTGAGGGAAGTGGTACTGTGCAGTGTATATACATACAGACACTGAGGGAAGTGGTACTGTGCAGTGTATATACATACAGACACTGAGGGAAGTGGTACTGTGCAGTCTATACATACAGACACTGAGGGAAGTGGTACTGTGCAGTCTATACATACAGACACTGAGGGAAGTGGTACTGTGCAGTGTATATACATACAGACACTGAGGGAAGTGGTACTGTGCAGTGTATATACATACAGACACTGAGGGAAGTGGTACTGTGCAGTGTATATACATACAGACACTGAGGGAAGTGGTACTGTGCAGTCTATACATACAGACACTGAGGGAAGTGGTACTGTGCAGTGTATATACATACAGACACTGAGGGAAGTGGTACTGTGCAGTGTATATACATACAGATACTGAGGGAAGTGGTACTGTGCAGTGTATATACATACAGACACTGAGGGAAGTGGTACTGTGCAGTGTATATACATACAGACACTGAGGGAAGTGGTACTGTGCAGTGTATACATACAGACACTGAGGGAAGTGGTACTGTGCAGTCTATATATACAGACACTGAGGGAAGTGGTACTGTGCAGTGTATATACATACAGACACTGAGGGAAGTGGTACTGTGCAGTGTATATACATACAGACACTGAGGGAAGTGGTACTGTGCAGTGTATATACATACAGACACTGAGGGAAGTGGTACTGTGCAGTGTATATACATACAGACACTGAGGGAAGTGGTACTGTGCAGTGTATATACATACAGACACTGAGGGAAGTGGTACTGTGCAGTGTATATACATACAGACACTGAGGGAAGTGGTACTGTGCAGTGTATATACATACAGACACTGAGGGAAGTGGTACTGTGCAGTGTATATACATACAGACACTGAGGGAAGTGGTACTGTGCAGTCTATATATACACACACTGAGGGAAGTGGTACTGTGCAGTGTATATACATACAGACACTGAGGGAAGTGGTACTGTGC